>NC_142935.1:34763003-34803003 GCF_046866305.1 Octopus bimaculoides
CCTGTATATCATAATCAAAACATAATCAAGACAGCGTGGCGGAAAGAACGGTATAGTTAAATAATTTTTAATAATCTGTTCTGATCGATAATTGTGTTTTTTGGTCATTTGTTCTAATGGAAGCCATTCCTGAGTAAGTGCCAAACGTCAGACCTTCAACAGATCAGTCGTTGGATAGAGTTGGGCACAGAAATGTTGACATCGAATGGTAAATAATTAAATAAATGGAATAAAAATCGATCGTGTTGAAAGTCTCTATCCTTTTTAAATATACAAATTTGAAACCTTGGATATATATATATACATATATATATATATATATATATATATATATATATATATATATATATATATATATATATATATATATATATATATATATATATATATATATATATATATATATATATATATATGTATTAACATTGTCTAAGTTTTAAAAAGCTTAACAACGTAAATATGTTAATAGTTACCATGGGTAGCAAACATCACACAAAAAAACAGGATATCACACCAGTTTTATACGTAGAGATACCGAGTTAAAGCGATGCATTTTGAGTAGATATGAATAATAATAAAAAATGGAGCAAAACGCATATAAATAAAAGTTCCTTTAATTCCTACATATATTTCAATATATATGTGCACTCTACTCCAAAGAAATAAGAGCTGCTGGAATTACACATATATTCTTCGCCATGGAACCAACATAGAGAAGCAAGTCAAATGCGAAATGATAAGTTAACTTACGAGTTATAATATTATAATATTATATGACCAAGTAAGTGACCGTTAGAAGTAAGAACGCTGGTTTACATAGAGTTATAACGGGAGCGGGGCTGTAAACGCTATGCTGAAAGTTTAAATTAAATGATTAAAATGGGGGGGAGGAGGGCAAAATGGATCACAGTAAAGTAAACTGAAGCCGTATGCTATAATCTATTTCAAATGTGGAGGCAAGGAGAGAATCAAGAGGGTTCATCATATATAGACAATAACAACAATATACATGCTTACAAGAAGAAGATCGGGTATATTTAGTTAAAGTTACTAGCGGTACAAGCACAACTCATGTAGCATTACTGGGAAGGAATTACTTAACCAACTATAGAAGGGAAACATAAAAGACAAGTGGCGATGGATGCAGAAATAGATATTATTTAAGACTATATTAAAAGGTATTATTCAGAGGACTATTGGTAAATGTCCTCTCAGGAACAATCATCTTAGGTACCTCCACAACATTACCAAGAAAATCAATCGAACCAAAGGATTATTAGTACAGTCGGATAAAACTGGAAATTTATACAAACTGACTAAAGATAAATACATGGAATTACTGAAAAAGAGATAGAAAAAATTATAGGACTACCAACAGCAATATTCTACGGAAAGCTAACCTGGAAGCTAAGGAAATTATGATCAAATACAATCTGCATGATAGGACTGAACCTCTGGTCCCTAAGTAACCTCGTTTTGTTCTTAAGGACCACAAGATAAATTTTGGTCCAACCCTTCTCTACGTCTAATTTGTCCCTCTAGGTCTGACTGACATAGGCATTCTTAGTAAAAACATTCTGGACAAATATATACCCACTATAATTGATAAGTTAAAACTGAAACTTTGGTCAAATTCTTCTCAAGTAATAGATTGGTTTAATTCAATTACATATAAGAGTAATACCAAATTTATACAGTTCTACCGATTACACCAACTTCCGGAAACAAAATTCCGGTACAGAGGCATTTTGCAAAATAACCTCAGCGTAATTCGTAGAACTGTATGAAAGTCTTATTTCATGAAGACAATTCGTGTATAGTTCTACCAATTATATTGATTGTAGAACGGCTGTGCTGACGAGAACTCGGATATTGTTACGTAAGTAAAACGTTAATGTTCGAAACTGCAGTACACAGCTAATTCTTTATTTTATATTTCTCATTTTGTCCTGTTCTGGTGTTTTGCGAAATTTTTCTGGAGAACATTATTTTTCTTTGTGGTTGGGTCTTTGATGACCTCTTTCCAGCATATTGGATGTCCACCAAGTGGTCATCCCTTATAAACGTGTAATACAATTTTTTCTGAATTTTCAGAATTTTTTATATGCTAGGCCATTTGGTTTTAAATTGAATTAATATTCAATTTATCACCCTATCTATATAAATAATATATATATATATATATATATATATATATATATATATATATATATATATATATATATGTATATATATATATATATATATATATATATATATATATATATATATATATAAATATAATAATATTAGGGACAAAATCCAAAATTACAGGTAAAAAACTCAATTAAAATATATGTGTGTGTGTGTGTGTGTGTCTGTGTGTGTGTGTGTGTCCGTGTAAATAATAAGTGACAATTATTCGGTAGCCATGATAAAACTCCGAGTTTCGGATGCCGGGCGGAAACTCACGCCGCCATCTGTTCAGTTATCTGGCCATCGAGAGAAAAAAGAAAAAGAAATAACTGAAGCGATGGTGGCGTGGATTTCCACCACGACATCCAAAACGTGGAGCTTTATCATGCTTACCGAATAATTGTCACATATTATTTACATAATATCGACGTCCCTTTCTTTCTTTTGTTGTCTTACCTTTTCTATCAATATATATATATATATATATATATATATATATATATATATATTATTTATATCATTATATGATTTAACGCCACGAATCCTCTTAGAAGTATATATATATATACTCTCTCTCTCTCTCTCTCTCTCTCTCTCTCTCAGCAAATAATTGTGGATGTTACTGTTACTTTTCTACAGTTGAAGGGAGAGGTAAAAAGAAAAGGAGTGGTAAAAGGTGTTAAGCAGTACAGGTATAGTTGAAGTGGGTAGCACAGCGAGAGAGGGGTTGGATAGAGAGGAAGTTCGGCAAAAAATGAGAGTGAGAGAGACAGTGAGTGGTGAGTGGAAGAGAGGTGGTGTCCGTTTTTAGGGCTAGGTTAGTATCTTGAAATAAAACTGAATAATGATATACATACATTCATGCATATAAATGCATCAGAAATTTCAATCAACGTTTGTGGATAATTTTTATGAACGATCCCGAGCTAGAGCACAATTTCTACTTTCTTTAAAATTGCATTTCCATCTTAATTATTGTCTTACTGAGTATTTTAAGAAGGAACAAATTGTTGCTCATCTCATTTATCTATTTCCAAAATTATCCTTTACAGTTATATTTTCATCCAGAGCACTAATATCATTATCCGTTATTGCCTTGTTGTGTTCAAATGTCAAGAAATATCACAAACTTGTACCGAATTCTACAAACGATTTGTTAATAGGGGTATTAACGAATTCTTCATTTACCTAAAGATTTATATATTTTTATTCGTGATATTCTTCTTCCATGTCATCCTCATTGCACTACTAACGTCTATTAATCTCCCTCTTTATTAAGAAGCAAACAAATAAACATTACAAGCACTAATTTTCAGTGACATCGGTAGTAATTGCATACAAGTGGTATTAGCGCTGTATGAGGAAAAGTAATTAATAAAATGTTAACAATATCGTAAAAAAGTAACTTTTAATTCTCGCAATCTGTGAGTCGATTCATTTCAAGAACAGGCGGATAACATTTTAAAAACTTAAAATAGAAAACAAAAGACGAGCCACTAAGTCATTCGGGGAATATTAAGTTGTATTGATACATTAAGCATTCAGGACAGAAAGAACAGAGTTTAAGTTCAGAATATAAAATGAATTGTAATATATAATTAAGTTAATAGGCGTCTTCTGATGCAGTAATTTGTTTTTCCAAAACATGTAGAATATTGCCAAATTAGAAGTAGAAAATTCAATAAGGAACAAAGATATATAAAAGAGATATTAATGATTTATTAGCGTGGGAAAGGAAAGAAGTGCTGATGAATAATGAATCAAAGATTTTATTTAGAAAACATGTAAAAGTAAAATCCTATGTGATTTGTATCTAAAATGCAACATTAACATGAAAAAGAAACAAAGAAAATCATTAGATTAAAATGCAATGAACAAAGATGAATAAAACACTGAAACATACATGCTCACAAAATAAAATATTTAAATAAAGAGACATGTAAATCATGAAAAAATGTCATTAACAAACACAAGGAAATCTGCAATATCTGTTCATAAAATAAATAAATTGTTTGGGCACGTAAGTAAATAATTAAAGAAAATATGCTTAGAGAGTAAAGAGAAGAATTTAAAAAACAAAACGGCTACAATATATAGAAACGTATGAGCAAGTAAATCAAATTGAAGTTATTGTAATTAGGCTATCGTTTAGGATGATCGATCTACCTGCATTGATTCCAATGGAAGAACAACAATCGCAAAACACAATGTTTGTTAACATTGGTATGAGTTACCTTCATGCATACGTGGACATTTACCTCTTCATGACAGCATTCTATAAAATACATATTAAAACCACATGTGCACTCACATAAGTAGCCATACGCCACACACATAGCACGTAGGTGAAGGTCAGCAAGCATACACCTATAAACGTACAGATCAGTGTACGCACAAATTAATATATGTGAGTAGTTTGATGTTTAAGTTTGTGTAGTTCGATGTTTCGGACTGATGAAACCAAGGCTTCCCTCTCAAATTTTTTGACTGTGTGCATGCATGAGATAATATTAGCTGTATACATTTGCTACTCGAAAGCATAGATGTTTCTCTGATTTTATTTGTCCTTAAAGAGGTTATGCGCACACTGTACGCACACACACACACACACACACACACACGTGCACGCGCACGCACACAACCCACACGCTTATATATATATATGCACATATAGGCATACAGGAATATTATTAAGTACATGTCAGTTAGTTTAAAATATAACGAATAGGCTTAATCATTACACAGTTTACATTTTATATTTACTAGAAATAGTTTGAAGATTCGCGCGTGCGCTTACACATACTACATACATGCGTTTATCCATCCATCCATCCATCCATCCATCCATCCGTCCATCCATCCATCCATCCATCCATCCATACATACATACATACATACATACATACATAAAGGCATATATACATTCATGCATACATATATATATATATGCGAGCGTGTGTGACGCAGCCTACGTTGTGTCATAGCTAGAAAAAGGAATCTACAACACCGGCCTCATCAGCAGCAAAATCAACAATCCCAGCGACCACCCACACCAACAGCAGCCACCTACAGCAGCCACGATGACGTCCAAAATATCAACATCCGCTAAGCCACCATAGACTCACCGCCACCATCATCAACATAAACATTACAGCTACGAACTTCTTCTTCTTCTTCTTCTTCTTCTTCTTCTTCTTCTTCTTCTTCTTCTTCTTCTTCTTCTTCTTCTTCTTCTTCTTCTTCTTCTTCTTCTTCTTCTTATTCTTCTTCTTCTTCTTCTCAGTTACCAATCACAACCAATCTCTATGTCTGACAACCACTCCTTCATTTCCGTCTTCCACCACCATTCCCTAAGCTTCAACTCTCTATCAAACATATCTATCGCTATTATTACTACTCCCGCCAGTGTCGAATTTCAACCACTAATTCGAACACCCTCCCGACCTCCACTGCCCTGAAATCATCAAGCCCAAATATATGTAAACATAAACCAATTTAGAATACATTGCTTGGATCTATTTTAAAACGGGGGTGCCAGTTTTCATTTATGTTTTGTGTAGTGTTTTTGGTACGGAAAGACTTTCAAACTTCGTATACTTATCTATTTTGTGTTATAGAACAGAAAAATATTTGGCACTATCACGCTATTAGATGTCAGAAGTGAAAGTAGTCGCTGTCTGTCTGCCTGTCTGCCTGCATGCCTGTTGCTGGTCTGTCAGCCTGCTTGCCTGACTGCCTGCATGCCTGCTGCTGGCCTGTCTGCCTGCTTACCTGCTGAGCTATCTGTGTGTCCGTCTGTCTGTCTGTCTGCTGGTTTGAGTTGATACTTTGGCTTACTTACTGATATCTATCTACTATGTATCTATCTATCAATTATTAGAAAACACAAATTTAATATAAAAACATATTTCCTGAAATTGCAAATTATTTAAAATATAAAAATATAATTTTCAACAGAGAGAATTTATCAAAATAGAAAACAAATGAAGTTTGAAGTTAAGTTTAAAAATAAATGTGATACTTATGCTCCGTAGATACTTATACTCTGTAATGTTTCAAACGCATGGATATAGGTGTCGAATTTGTTCCAATAACTTCTGGAAGATCTCGTCCTTGAATTCGTAACGCCACATGAATTCTATTAGATGTGTTTGCAGCAAATTCCGGGTTGTCCCATTTTCTCTTTTGTTCTGGTTCTTGGCATGTTTCCATAGGCATTCGATGTGATTTGTTGTGGCAAATGTAACCGGATCAACAAAATTTATTGAATGGTTCACGGTTAAATGTCTATATCCTAGCGTGTTTAGTGTATTATATGAACGCCAGAGGTCAGAAATTATTGTTGTTCCTGGTAAAATCCGCTCTTGTATAATTTCTAAAAGGGTATCAGATGATCGATCTTCTACCGCAACTAAAAAACATCTTCTCGTATCTCTTTCTAACGCACCAAACACCCACTGCGTTTTAACCCGATGGCCAACATTATATTTTCTTCTAACAAACGCACTTTCATCTATCTCTACTATTCGGTTTGGTCCGCCTAACTTAATATTTTGCGCAATATAATACTCTGCACATACATCACGGCAGTAATTCCTCCAATCTGTTACAGCTACATTTGCTATACGACATTCCTGGCCTAAATTCTTAGCTAAATCTCCCTTAGCCCAATAATATAATATATCTATAATCTGCTCGCTTTTCAGTTTGCTATTATCTAGAAATGTTCCCTTTCTAATGGAAATCAGTTTTCTACAAGGCCTTCCACATGACCATATCATGCCATCGGACAAATTGTTTTTGGCCACTTCCCTCATGCTAGCTCCACAAGAGGGACATATTTTTTCAGTATTTAACAATCCGTATGTCTTGAGCCAGTGAATACTAGCTGCTGTTGTTGCGGTGGCGATGGCAATGTCGCGGTGATTAATTCCATTTGCACTGGGATATGTAGAAGTCATCGTGAAAAACCTGCAACTAATTTGTTCTCGTGTAGATTTCAATTTGAATTACGCCTGCAGGCATGCAGGCAGACAGGCAAGCAGGCAGACAGGCCAGCAGCAGGCATGCAGGCAGACAGGCAAGCAGGCTGACAGACCAGCAACAGGCATGCAGGCAGACAGGCAGACAGACAGCGACTACTTTCACTTCTGACATCTAATAGCGTGATAGTGCCAAATATTTTTGTATTCGAGTTTATTTCATGTAAAAAATTGTCTTATTTCGATAATTTCTACTAATCACTGACGTCTATTCAGTTTAAAACAGTTAGCGGTGTAACGGTGTATATCGTATTAATCCCCTAACCCTAACACTAACCCTAACTAGACTGTTAACCGTAACCGTAACCGTAACCCTAACCCTAAAACTAACCCTAACTCGAGAATCCGAACTCTAAAATTGTTACACACATAGATACGCACAGCGTAATTTATTATATAAACAATATATGCGTATAAATTACGATTAAACCGGATGAAATATGTCACAGGGAATTACATTTTTATGACCGCCCAGCAGTAACTCTTATTCAGCTGAATAGACGTCAGTGATTGGTTGAAATTACAGAAATACGACAACTTTAACATGGAGCAACTTACGAATTCCTTTTTTTTGTTAAGAAGACTAAGAGTAAAATATGTTTTATATGACACATTCTACCAGTGTCCCAAGTTTCAAAGTGTTTCGTTAGTGTTTCGTTAAGAAAATACTGGCGCCCCCGTTTTAAAATAGATCCCATTGCTTCTCTAAAAACCCACACTCATAAAACGAAATCCAAAACAACGCCGACGCCATACTTTACGTGTTAGGCTCATGCACCAAGGGACGGGAAGTTTAAGTAATAAACTCAGCTCCAACCATAATAACCCTACTATAACTGTACTGCTACCGAAATGAAGTTCAATTTGTAACACTAAAATATGTCCCTACGTTCAACACTGGGGGTTATGTCTGCCCGCACGATTGTATGTTCTCTCATCCCCAGCACACTGAATAATTATAATCAGTGTTTTAGCACACACACATACATACACACACGCGCGCGCGTATATATGCTTCCGATAGATTTCACTCTAAGATATACTAAAAACTAACTTTAGAGGAACAGAGTATAGCGTAATCCAGGTTCGGACATAAGTATCTGTAATTTAATGCAATAAAGTGTTCACTGAATATCCGTTGTGGTTGAGCATATATATGTAATAGATTGCCTATTACAGGACCCCAGATACCGTAATAATGAAACACGCGTAGATCCTATAATATAAATGTGTTCCTCCTATTTTTCTTTCTTCTCTGTCTGTCTGTCTGTCTGTATGTCTGTCTGTCTGTCTGTCTCTTTCTCTCTCTCTCTCTCTCTCTCTCTCTAACTATCTATCTATCTAGCTAGCTAGCTAGCTCGCTCTCACGCATACAAATACACGAACACGCATACACACACACGCATGTATATAAACACACACGTTGGTGGGCAGCAAAGTTCAATGACAGGCTACGAAGGTGTGATGCTAAAGCTGTGAAATCTTGTATGCATTAATTTCATCTCATCTTATTAATAGTAGCATACTTTCTATTTAGGTAAATGTTACCTAATTCTTCAAAAAAATAAAAAACTTCAAAAATAAGTAATAACATATCCCCTTGGCAACTCGACAGCATGGTGGTGTAATCAACTACAAGCAGAAATAAAGGGTTTAGCCCCAAACAGCATTCACGCTGACATGATTGCTAAAGCAGGAGGTGACTCTTCAGCTTTATAAACAATGAAAATGTGGGCAGTTTAGTGTAAGAGTGGAATGAAGTAGTCTTGAGGAGCCCTGAGGTCTGGACGTACTACAACTGCCATGAAGGACAAAAACTTTGATCTTGTTCACCACATGTCGATGGATTACAGCCGACTGACTATAAAAGAAATTATATATATACCAATGGTATCAGCAAACAAAGTGAGAGAGTTGAGAATGAATTTAATATGACGAAGGTGGGTGCCACGTCTTCTGACATATGCTGATATGGTTTTCTCTGACTAACATCTGTAGCCCAAAACGAAAAAATAACACTCGGCTGGAAACCAGCATCACGGTGATGATGACGTCATATCTGTTGTTTATAACTATTTTGACAACATGAGGAAAGCTCCTTCCACAATGGGGGCCCAGGTATTGCATATATATATATATATATATATATATATATATATATATATATATATATATATATATATATATATATATATATATATATATAATAACATTAGGGACAAAATCCAAAATTACAGGTAAAAACTCAATTCAAATCAATTTATAAAAAAATAAAATTAAATTGTGCTTTATAGATTAAAATATATATATAACAAATATAGTTTTAGGGAAAACTGGGTTATTTTCCCTAAAACTATATATATATATATATATATATATATATATATATATATATATATATATATATATATATATGTGTGTGTGTATGTGTGCGTGTGTGTGTTTGTTTGTGTGTATGTATATATGTATGTATGTATGTATGTATGCATACACACATATATATATGTATATAGATAGAAACAGACAGAAAGACTGACATACTGAAGAATTGCAGGTGTCTTGTAACTCTAAACAGAGTCCCTGGAAATTTCCACTTCTGATATTACTGAGCAATGCTTTTCGGATATAAATCTCTTATATATCAACATTTGAGGCACTTACATTTTTGCAAAGACCATATCTTCGAGTAAGACGTGTATGTTCAGGGACTAATCTGTGTCTGTACAGGATTAATACAGGTTCGATTCGAATTTTGGTATCTTCTCTCAATCTTTCACCAAAGTCTTACATCCGAAGATCTGAAATATTTAAGTGAGGAATGGAGATGTTTTAGTTTTATAATTGCGTCCCTAAGCTTTTTAATCAACAAATATACGCTTCTTCCATTTACAGAAGAATTTAAAATACTATTGTAATTTACAAAAATACAAATAGGACATGTATTAGTAAGAAAGCATCCACAAAAGCCCGATATGTAAATAACATAAATGAGAAAGCCTCTATCTCTATGTGTTTCTGTGTGCACGTTTTTTTTTAATATTTGGAAGAGTGTGTATATTTTGAATCTCTATATTCATGTATATAATTCAATATAACATATTTTATTTTCGTCACTCCTATGCCCATATATAACTAGAAAAGTATAAATTTGTCTGAATTATATAGTTATAAATTTATGCATAAATCCGTATTGAAGTAGAACTTTTCGATAGTTTCGTTACAAGTTTTTTATTAAGTTACATATTCCGGAAAAGGGCCAACCTAAACATTGTGTTAATGAGCGGTTTATACTATTCATTGATTTGCCAAGTAAATTTCTATAGAATAACTTAAAAGAAACGTGTCTGTGATTTATCTATGGTTATTTATTGGAAGACATAAAAAACTGATATGATATTTGAAGATCAAAGGAATAAGAGTTGGCAAGTGATCTGGATGTGTAATCTTTAAAAAATTACGTGTTCAGCATTTTGTTTCGATTTTCTAATAAATATTTGTTTATCGCTTCTATGAAATACAAACGAAGACCTGCTATTTCAAATTGAAAAGTTTTACTCGTGATAATTATGGCTTAGATCTAACTTCTTTCTTTTTTTGTTTTTTGTTATAAAAAAGAAGCCCGTTAAGTTAACGATCGATTTCATATGATATCGCAGTTCCAAACCTATATTTTACCATTCACACTACCTTAATATCGATATTATCTACTGAGTAGAACTCTCTTCTCTACAGTTCAGCTGTGAAACATTTTAAAAAAGACACCGAATTTATTTAGCTTGCAAAAGTAATAATAATTAATTGTTTCTAAAAAGACGTTTGAGCCATGGGCATATTAGTAGTACACTAGTAGCCGAGGTTGATTTGACGGAATTGTCAGTGCATCGGACAAAATGTACAGCGTATATTTATTTTTTTCTAGCTTTTTATGTACTGAGTTCAAATATTGTTGAAGTCAATATTTTCTTTCATAATTTCTGGGTCGATAAAATAAAATATCTTCCAAGTTCTGGGGTTGGTGTAAGGTTTCTGTTTTCACTCCCCGCCCCCCCCCCCCCCCCCAGTTTTCAGTTCGAAAGCAGAGGCCAGCAAGCCACGTACCTCTCAAACTCTGGTCGGATGCTCTGGATCTTTTTACTATTGAAAGCTTTCTACCATGAGCATAAGGCCTGAAATTTTGAGGGTGAGGGCTAATCGATTGCATCGAACCCATTACTCAGCTGGCAGGTATTTTATCGGCCTCAAAAGGATGAATGAATCCCAAATCAATCAATCTACTTTACGTGATAATGTCTTGCGACTTATAATCACACACAAGAGAGAATGATATTCACTTGGACATTATGCCACATACTAAGGTTGAAACTATTACTAAAGAATTAGGTGACAATGTGCCGGTAGAATCGTTAACATACGGGACAAAATGCTAAACGGCATTTCGTCTGTCTTTATGTTCTGAGTTCAAATTCCGCCAAGGTCGACGTTATCTCCCATCCTTTCGGGGTCGATAAAATAAGTCTCAGTTGAGGACTGGCGTACGCATAATTGACTTCTTCCCATTTCCCGAAATCGCTAGCCTTGAGCCAGAATTTCAGTTCATTATTAGTGAATTTTTCTTTAAAATATTTTTTCACTCATAGATGGATTTTCTTGTATAGATGGTTGAATTTTATTTATGTTTGATAAGTACAGGATTTCATAATGGTTTTTGCGAATTTTTGAGTTGAAGCATGCTACATAGACTGCAGGTTTCACCATCAATATGGTTTTGAACAAATTGGTGAGTATTGTGTCAGAAAGTGTTGCCTTCAATATCGAAGCAAAGGTGTTTTACTTTTGTCATAATGGGGAATATGATGGCACTGACATGTTTTTAATGTAACGAAACAGAAAACGTGATAGATGGTGATATGTTTTCTTTCCTAACAAAATTGATTTTCACACTTTGAGAATTTTGTGTTACTTGTAGCAAGCAAGAAGGTTCACAAATATCCCCTATATGTGAGGAACCTTATATTTTATCAGCATTATTAATATTATTAAAATAGTACTTTGTTGAAAAATGTATTCTCACATTGTGTTAAAGAACATTTCGCAGCAATGTTTTTGTTTCATTGAGAAACCTGAAGATTTTCTTTCCTAATTATAAGATGTTATGTCTAGTCCTTATTTATACTGAACACTTTATGCAGGGCGTGCATTTGAAAAATATGTAGCCTGATACGAATATTCTGTTCAATAGATAAGAATTAAGAGTGATCATGGATCCATTAGACGCTAATGTAAGTGACAGCCTCATCATTAGTGTTCAAAAACGTCAATGTTGATTCAGAATAACTAAAGTAAGAATAGTGAAATTCCTAAAAAGCCTCCACACATCGCGATGAAATTAAGGTTGTACGTTATTACTTTTCAAAAAAGAAAAAAACTTATATTTATATTACAGGTGTCTGACACACCCGTAAAAAGCTTGCAACGCGCTCGATATTGTAAAAGATGTAATTTTTGCTTGCTACTAAAAATATTCCTGTACCCAGTTATAAAGAAAGATGGAAGTTTCCATCTGCCAAATGATTCATATGGAATAATGTACTAATCATGAAAATAGTTGTCTTACAATATATTCCATTTTCTCACTGTTTGTATATCAAACAAATGTTTTTCCAAACATAATACCAGTGATACATAAGACTAATTACCATACGGAATACCTACATATGAAATGTGTTTGTTTTCATAAATAATAATTTCGGTAAACATATTTTGAATATTTTGAAGAAAAGCATGCATATTATTTTCTTTTCCTTGGAATGCACTTCATTTATCATAATCTTCATTCTATATCCTCATATTTCACCAGAATACATTGGGAGAATAAGTATTCATATATATATATACTTATGCTTCAGGTAGTATGTTAGCAGAAATATTTGGGCGTTACGTGTTTTTGTTGTTTGTCCGTCGATGTGACGAAGACTTTCTATTCATCCTGGGGTTGGATTGGGCTTGTTTTGTGAGTCCGCAGATGGCTAGTGATGTTTTGTGAATGCGAAGATGGCTAGAGTCTTTGACAGTGTGGACAGGGAATGATAGCGCCTGCTACAGGGTTATTAGCTCTGTTCTTCCTGGCTTGCCTGGTGTCTTCTGCAGCAGCGATCCTATTGGTCTCGCATGTGTTGGCACCCTTGTGGACAGCTGATCGCCGCCCTTTTGTCTAGAGCAGACTGCTCCCAAGTGTCATGGTCGATGTTGAAGGCTTTCAGTGAGGCTTTCAGTTTGTTCTTAAAGCGCTTCTTCTGGACGCCTTGTGAGCGCTTCCCTTTTGCATCTTGCCAAAGAGCAATCTTTTTGGTAATCGATCGTCTGACATGCGAGCTACGTGTTCTGCCCAGCGTAGCTGAGACTGTATCAAGATAGTATGGATGCTGGGCTGGTTAGCACGTATTAGTACCTCGGTGTCCGGGATCCTGTCCTGCCGCTTTATGCCGAGAAGTTTTCTGAGGCGTATTGTATGAAAGTGGTTCAGCTTCCTGGTATGACGCTGGTAGACCGGCGTTGCGTACTATGTCTTATACTATACTTTCTTGCTAATTGAGGTAAGATTTCAAGTAAAATCTATATCCACTTTGCCTTTCATCCTATCGGAGTCGACAAATAAAATCCCAATTCAACACTAGGAGAGCCTTCTTCTTCTTCTTCTTCTTCTTCTTCTTCTTCTTCTTCTTCTTCTTCTTCTTCTTCTTCTTCTTCTTCTTCTTCTTCTTCTTCTTCTTCTTCTTCTTCTTCTTCTTCTTCTTCTTCTTCTTCTTCTTCTTCTTCTTCAAAATTTGACTCGTAGAAATTACCTGTTCTGTCAGTGTTATGGAAGAACCCTGAACACACACACGCATGTGAATGAAGCTGGACTTACCGATTACCCTAAATCAGAAATGAATGAACTGTCCGGAGGTGGAGAGTCGACCTTGTTGGTTAACTATGTTAGGTTTGCCGTTTGTTGCTTTATTAGTCTGTAGTTGAATAGTGAATACTGAGTATCGGACATGCGTTCGAATAGTACGGATTGCGTTCGAATAGTACGGATTGCGTTTTGTATTAACATAAATTTATTTGATAGGTTATTTTTAGATAACCACAACCAACTATGTATTTGTGTAATACGATTTTACACCAGACGTGTACACCCACGTCATAACAGTTAGTGAGTCAGAGATATCTCTCATGATGCACATTAGGTCACGAGAGCATTCGCTCTGACAGCTCAACCTGATGCTGAGTGTCGATGGTAAAATAAGTACAATTCTATTAGCTTTTGAAACTTCTGTCGTCTGCATTTCACTTGAAAGTTATTCTTCAAATCCATACTATAATTACAATACTTTGTTTATGGAACGTGCAGTTGTATCGAATCCGGTAAATGTGATTGCGCATTGATATTCATGTCGTCACATCCCAAAATATATCGTACATTAGATATATATATATTTACCCTCCACTGAGCAAAAAGTATTCAATGACATACCTTAGGCGTATTACGATATCAAATAATGAATGACTAGTACTAAAATTGTGGAGGCGCGTGGCTTAGTGGTTAGGGTGTCAGAGCATAATGACCGTAAGATTGTGGTTTCGATTCCTGGACCGGGCGACGCGTTGTGTTCTTGAGCAACACACTACATTTCACGTTGCTCCAGTCCACTCAGCTGGCAAAAATTAGAAACGGTGCGATCGACTGGCGTCTCGTCCAACTGGGGAACACATACGCCATAGAAACCGGGAAACCGGCCCCTTAAACCTGGCTAGGCTTTAAAGGTGCGCAGAAGAAAAAGTCCTAAAATTAAATGTGAGACAGTAGACAGCATATGATTATATAACATAAATTGAAATATTGTGATCATAATCACAGGGGACTGCGTTATTTAAGGTTCCGAAAAAAGTTATTCGTTTCGGTCTCAAAACGAATTGTTATATCTTATCACATGGTATTAAAAACAGTCAGACCTATGAGTTTATGAGTTCAGTGAAAATGTTGCTTCGAAAAATGCCAAATCAACTATTGTATTCAGTATTTTTGAATTTTCGCTGATGACAAAAATACAATTGAACCGCATTTAGGACGAAAGTTGTATGTAGGTGTATATGTCTATCTAACTATCTAGATGAATAGACAGATAGATAACATATACATACGTACACACAGATATGCATACATACATAAATATGTATGTATGTATATATATATATATATATATATATATATATATATATATATATATATATATATATATATATATATATATATATATATATATATATATATAGAAAGGTGTAGATGATCTTTAAACCAATTCCAAGCTGGTACAAAACCAATTTATATCTTACAAATTGTTTCGGTGTCTAATTAATTCCAAAGACAAAAACCAAAATCTCTTCTTGAAATAAAATTAGATTCTTCGCCATGAATTACATATTGGTATGAGTACTGATGACCAACAAGAAAATATAAAAGAAACCTTTTATAGTCAAGACACGAACGAACAATCAATTACTGATAGAAGGAAAATAACCAGAATGTCAGACCGTTTAAAGCAACAAAGAATATATATATATATATATATATATATATATATATATATATATATATATATATATATATGCGAGTAAAAATAAATACAAAAGACATTTATACTAGAATCAGTGAGTAAAAATTTGTCCTGGAAAATAATACGTTCTTCTTCAATGGTAAGAACTATATCCAAATTAAAGGCACGGCTATGGGGACGAGGTTTGCCCCCGTTTATGCGAATTCGGTGATGGGTTACTTGGAACAAAAACTCTCCCAGGAAATAGAGGAGAGATATAACACCGAATTTAGGAAGCTTATAGAAAAAGCATGGAAGAGATACCTGGACGATTGCTTCATAATCTGGACCAAACCTCAAAGCATTGTGGAAGAATTTAACACCCTCCTGAACAACCTACACCCATCCATCCACTTTACAAAGGAGATGAACAGTAGCAAATTACCATTTCTAGACATAATGGTAATTAAAAAGAACACCGCCATTACCACAGATATATATTACAAACACACAGACACACACCTATACTTGAACTTTAAATCGTGCCATCCACCCCATACAAAACGCAACATACCATACTGCCTAGCCAGGAGAATATGTACTATTGTAGAGGATATAGAGACCAGAAATCAACGCTTGATGGAACTGAAAGAATTTCTGCTGAAGCAAAAATACCCATCACGACTCATAGAAAATGGTATTCAGCGGGCTTCGAAAATACCCATACAACAACTGAGGACACCGCAAAGAAAAGACAAACAGGAAAAGATCATTCCATTTATAGTGACACAAAATCCATGCCACCAGAACATCTTTAATATCGCCAAAGCGAACTTACCGATCCTTGCACAAAGTAAGGAATTGAGAAATATCATTACAGATCAAAATATAACTCTCAGTAATAGACAACCTAAAAACTTGAAAAAACTATTAACAAAGGCAAGGTTTGACCTCAGCAACAAAGATCAAACATTCACTGTATCCAAATGCAATGATAGCCGATGCGGCACATGCCGATCAATCCATACCGGCCCATATATGAACACAAAAACGGAAAATATTCATCAATGTGAACATGAACTGCAAAAGTAGAAATCTAATCTACTGCATCAAATGCCCTAATTGTGAAGAATTGTACGTTGGCCAGGCAGGCAATGCACTATCGGAACGCTCACGGGTACATCGACAACAGATTAAAAACCCAGAAGACCGCCAAATACCACTGAGTAACCATCTAGCAACATGTGGTCATCAAACTTTTATTATATTCCCATTCCATAAACTTTACAACCGGAATGAAATTAAAAGAAAATGCAAAGAAAAGGACTTTATTAAGAAATTCAAACCCACTCTTAACAAACAATGATTAAATCCATCTTACTTGGGGTTTAAAAATCTTATCCCTGTAACCAAAACACAAAAAATCTCTCAGATATCATCATTTCTATAAATAGATTTGGCATCATTTCTAAGAACAGCCAAACACCTACTGGGGTTTAAAAATCTTATCCCTACAACCCACACAAAACAATAAATTAAAATATCATCATTTCTAAAAATAGATTTGACATCAATTCTAAAAGTGGCCAAACACCTACTGCTGCCGTCCAAAGGAATTGGTATAAAAGACAGAAAACCAGCCAACTAATTACAGTCTGTTAAAGTCTGTCATACCGGCCATGGCGAAGGGAAATAGCCCTGAAACTCGAGTCGCCTTTATATATTTATATTTATATATTTATATATTTGATCCTTTATATTGAACACTCAATATTTCATCTACATTCAATACTTTCTTTCATGGTGCCATCCATTTTTATTTTATTTTATTTTATATCATATATTGTATATTATATTATATATTGTATATTCCATATTCTATACCCCACATTGGTTCTGCAGGAATATAAATAAAACATAAAAAACAGACAGTGTTGGAACTCTTTTAAACTAAATAATATATATATATATATATATATATATATATATATATATATATATATATATATATATATATATATATATATATATATATATATAAACATAATTAAGGGATCAGCAAATATTTGCTTCACCACATACCGAAGTTCAGAATTAGCAGCTAAAAAATCTGAGACTCCAACAGATAGCATTACTTGTAACTCACAAAGGCAAAAACAAGAAGAAAAAAAACAATGAAAACTAACCATTCCGAAGTTAATCGTAGACGCGTTTCTGGATTATGAGTGATACATACTCAATTTCCTTCATCAATACGATATTCCAGTAGTAAATTCGACCATGCTAGCAAACTGCATGCATGAACGAGTGAACAGTCTACATCGACACACACCTGAAAGCATAACCGAATCTACCTCGGCCAGCCAGTCCACTATCCTTCCTTAAGAAATTACCACCATGTGCGTCACAAGCAATACCGCAGAGAATCTGCGTTTACTGACAGGGAGTGAATAATAATTACAAATTAAAAGGGTAAAGGTTTATCAATTTATTAATTTATTAATAAATCAACAATTAATAATTTTTAAATATTTGCTGATCCCTTAATTATGTTTATAAATGTATATGAACTTTTAAATAAGTTCTCCACCGATAATGGTGCTTACATACCGAAGGGCTTGTTAAAAATCATCAATTGTTGATTTATTAATAAGTTAATAAATTGATAAACCTTTACCCTTTTAATTTGTAATAATTATTTACTCCCTGTTAGTAAACGCAGATTCTCTGCGGTATTGCTTGTGACGCACATGGTAATTTCTTGAAGGAAGGATAGTGGACTGGCTGGCCGAGGTAGATTCGGTTATGCTTTCAGGTTTGTGTTGATGTAGAATGTTCACTCGTTCATGCATGCACAGTTTGCTAGCATGGTCGAATTTACTACTGGAATATCGTATTGATGACGGAAATTGAGTATTTATCACTCATAATCCAGGAACGCGTCTACGATTAACTTCGGAATGGTTAGTTTTCATTGTTTTTTTCTTCTTGTTTTTGCCTTTGTGAGTTACAAGTAATGCTATCTGTTGGAGTCTCAGCTTTTTTAGCTGCTAATTCTGAATTTCGGTATGTGGTGAAGCAAATATTTGCTGATCCCTTAATTATGTTTATAAATGTATATGAACTTTTAAATAAGCTCTCCACCGATAATGGTGCTTAAATACCGAAGGGCTTGGTAAAAATTATTAATTGTTGATTTATTAATAAATTGATAAATTGATAAACCTTTACCCTTTTAATTTGTATATATATATATATATATATATATATATATATATATATAAGGTGAGAAAAAGAGTCCTCAAATACCAGAGGTAGAGTAATGTGCTTTATTTGTTGTGTTTACTTTGTTCATTATATACCTAAGACCGTTATTTGAAGCGACGAATGAAACAGATCCATGTTTTTTTTTTTAATTTATATTAGTTTTGATTGCATCGTCATTTCTCTGCCATTTCTAAAAGAAACTGTCCGATGAACGGTAACGTGAAACTCTGAGTAACAGCTTTTAAATAAAGTATATTACTTTACCTCTGGTATTTGAATACTCTTTTTCTCCAGATTGTTGCACATTTATGAGCTTACTCCGGCGTAACATACTCCTTTTTTTGGAAAGTTTGAGCGACTCTACACAACTAGGAAGAAACAGTTGAAAAAGATGGAACTTTACCCTTTGGGGTCTTCTCAAGAAAATTATACCTATCCCTGCACAGAAGCAATATCTTAAAAGTCTTCTAGAGAAAACAGAAGAGTGTGTTCGAAGATTGAGATGTAAAGCCTTCTTCTTTTACACTAAACAAAAAAACTAACGAAAACAAATTCGGACTTAAATCTTCCAGGAATCCACCACCTATTCCGGACTTAGATGCCTTCGAAAAAGACCTTTTCGATCTTATTAAAAAAATTAGATTCCGTAAATATACCAACCATCTACAGAGAGATATGAAAGAACAAAATTACAGAAATTAAAAACTCGAATAAGATCTTCGTTAATTCTGACAAGGCAAAAAACGGTTGATAAGGACGCTTACAAGCGTCTAATTTGGAATAGCATCACATATGCATACAAACAAAGATAACACAAATTTATACCAACAGGTGAATTTGGCAAGAAGAATAGCTAACATTCTTAAGATTAGCGATACAATAGAATACCTTTCCCCCCGATCTGCTTTTATTACTCTAAAAGACGATAAAGCCAATTTTAATAGAAACCCCAGATGTAGATTGATTAATCCTGCAAAAACTGAAATAGGGATTATTAGCAGATATATTTTAGATCGAGTTTTAACTAAGATAGTGATTTAAATTTACGGATTTGGAAAAATAATAAGTCAGTAATAGATTGGCTTAAAGGGTTTAGGCATAAGCATAACTGCAAATTTACGCAATTTGATATTGTTGATTTTAACCCATCAATATCCAGACCTTTTATCCTGAAAGCATTAGAATTCGCCAAACATCGATAGCTCGGAAATAGCTATTATCATACATGCAAGAAAATCACTTTATTTTTATGAGGAATCTACCTGGATTAAAAAGAGTGAGGATTCTCTTTTCGATATACCGATGGGGTCATACGACGGAGCTGTGTTATGTACGCTTATAAGAGTTTACAATTTGCACAATCTAAAGCTAGAATTCCTGTTTATAGATGTAGGATTGTATAAGGATGACGGCCTTATAGTCAGCCATAATTTAAACGGCCATGAATTAGATAAACTTAGGAATGATCTAATTGCTTTTTTGCGAAGGATAGGCTTGCGGATTACAATAGATACTAACCGGAAAAAAGTTGATTTCTTAGATGTATATTTACACTTGAAATCAAATAAATTCAAACTTTACCGTAAGCCTAATGATAAACTCTAATATTAGCAAAGAATCCAACCATCCGCCAGTTAATCTTAGAAACTTAGTAACGTAGGTAGGCGAATATCATCAATTTCTACGGATGAGGCAGCGTTCCAAAACGCAGCACCTTGTTATAATAATGCTTTAAGGAATAGTGGATACTCTGATAGGATCCAGTATACCCATAGTTGTTTTTTGCCCCCGCTGGTTGAAGTATATTCTTTGCCCCTGGCTGGTTGAAGCATATAAGTTGCCCTTATTGGTTAGATTTATTGAAGACAGGCTAAAATTTATGCTGTGGTGAGAAATGAGTTTAGACTTGTAAAGAAATGTTTATGTAAGAATTTAACTAGAAGAGAGAGGGGTGGGACAAATCATAGGATCTTGCGCCTGCTGCCTTTAGAGGGCTAAGAGCGAGTGGGTATAGTGGGCGAGTCGAGGCTTGTAGTCATTATAACTTCGAAGTGGTCGATGGAGCTGGTCATATGTATACACACACACACACATACTTACATACACACACGTGTGTGTATGTATATATATATATATATATATATATATATGAATACCAGTATACGCGCACGCGCACAGACAGGCATATGTGTATATATATATATAAATATATATATATATATATATATATATATATATATATATATATATGTGTGTGTGTGCATGTGTATATATGCATACACATATGCACATATATATTTAACGTAGTTTCCTGCTTGTTGCTATTATTTCATTTGCTTGCTCACTGCACTTATCTACTGAAAGGATTTAAAATGAAGCGTGTTCGATATTTCACGTTCTGTGTGTACTTCAGACTTTCTATATCTAGAACGAAATTATCCACAGAATAATTCCATTGCAACTCTAGGCTGTAATTTAGAGGTATTGGATAATAATTGTAGAATAATGTGCGACCACAGAAATGATCATTGCTTTTCCTAACTTAGTTAATGATATGGCTTTTTCTGTGATTTTCGCATTTTTGATACAGAACAATGCATTTTTTTTTCTTTTCGAAAATTCGTTATATCCATTTATATCTACATCCTATCATTTCTCTTTTACTGCAGACGAATAGAGTTCAACGTTGCAAACGTCAGTTATATCTTTGAATAATAATTTACCGTGCGGAAATTTTATGCTTTCATTTTCCATTAAATGTCTAAATAGCTTTCTTGAAATATAACATTTACCAAGAGAATGACATCAGTCAATATTTATGACCGCCACCCTCTCAAATATCATTTTTTTAAATAAGTATTTTACTCCGTAGGTCTAAAATTATATTACATTATTTTGTGACTCTTCTTTTCTCCACGTAACATTTATAGCTATAACATATTTTATAATGTTGGAAAAGAGATATTTCTATATATTAAAGACTAAGAAAATATCAACTTATATATAATCCATTTTGCAAAATATTTAAGGTGTAACATCTTACAATATTATACATTATTTGCCAAGTTGCATCGGCAAAATTGTTCAGAGGGAGATGCACTGATAAAAGTAAACTCAGGTAGAGTATAAATAAATCGAGAGCTATTTAGAATTGCATCTCTGAAAGATATACTGATTTTTTTGTATAAACTGAGAAATTTTAATAATCTTACTCATTCAAGTTAATGAAAATTTTGCCTTTCGTAGTCCTACTACTGCAATGTATAGTGGAATATTTTTTCTTTTGTTTCTTTGAATATAGGTCGTATCGTTACTCGTTACGAAGTGCACTTCGAAAAGAGAAGTTTCGGAATTCAGTCCCTTGTAATAAAATCATAAAATGCTCTTTTGCATTACACCGAAACTGAGAAAGCATTTGTAAGTAGAAGCTGGGACGTGGTGACTGCTCTCCGTTGGGTGGTTAGGAAATATTTACAGTGTGCCTGAGAGGTATTATAGCATTGGCTTGGTATGAAGGAAGGCTATTGTAAGTGGATCGAACACAAGCAAAAGAAATTTGCGAAATAAATTGGCATCATCGAGTACAGTTGGAATTAAGTATGTGGGACGAAATTTTGGAACACGAGATTATCTTTCTATATCCGAGTTGAAAGTACGGTGAAAGTACGAGAAATAAGAATAGATATGGAGTGCTTGATATGAATGTGAAACAGACTGAGGTAGATGTAGAGGTGGAGACGGTGGGTATATTGAAAGACGAACGTGTGAGGAATTCTTTTTTTTATTTTATAGCAGTAGAGATACTTAAATGACAAATCTGACGTCAAAAACAGAGGAGGGGATTCTAAGCAGAGGTGAAATTAATTGTGCAAAGAGCCGAGAGTAATTTGTTGTTTGCTAAGAAAACAATGTAATAAACTGTTTAATAGAATGATGGTATAGTTCCGTAATAAAGTCAGTCTATGTGAATGTACGTATATACATATGTATATATGTATTTACATCCAGTCACTACAATTGATTCGACTCATCCTGCATCTGTACATCACGGGTGGTAACTTCATCTTCTCAGATGATCTTTTAAACAACTCCCTCGCACTTTAATTTACTGGTGTGTATGATATCAAAACAAATATATATATATATATATATATATATATATATATATATATATATATATATATATATATATATATATATATATATATATATATATATATATATATATATAACATATGTGTGTGCGTTTGAATGTGTGTGTGCGCGCGCGTATGCATGTGTGTGAGTGCGTGTGTGCGTGCGTGCGTGCGTGCTATTTCTATTACGTATATATATATTTCTTTAACCCTTCACTAACACATTGAAACATTTTGAATCCTGCAATGGTGAAATATTAACGTGCATATTAATACCAGCCGCAGCCTGAGCGATAAAATATCCTTTGTATGTGTGTGTCTGTGTGTATGTGTGAGTGTGCGTACGCGCGCGCGTTTGTGTGTGTATGTGTGTGTGTGTGTGTGTGTGTGTGTGTGTGTGTGTGTGTGTGCGAATTATTTCAAGTTTCATTCACCTCATGTCACTTAAAATTTCACAGGCTTCATGTAGAAAACTAGTGAATTGATGCTGGAAGTTCATGATGCCTACTGGAATCTAGGCTGTTAGTGGTCAAAGGGTATCTCATGTTGTTAAAAGTGAGGTCGGCATTTTGCAACATCAGACACATTACGGAGGACCACGTGGCTGTAAAGTAGCTGGTAGCATGCTGCTTCAGTGCTCATATATGCGTGTGTTTGTGTGTGTGTGTGTGTTCGTGCGCGTGTGTGTATGTATGTGCATGTTTGTGTGTTTGTGAGCAGTTTTACATGGTAGAATCGAAACAGGAAATCTTATGACCAGTCGTTTGTCTCAGCAAATATCTTTATATTCAACTGAGAGACCCATATTTTCCGTAAGCTAGCAACTGCATAAATTTTCGATGCTATAAAGTTCTTTATATATCATTAAATACACTTCTCTCTTGTCTCGACTCTCTACATATATATGTAAGTTTTATATGCTGTCGTTTGTTTGAATGACAGTATTTCCATGTATGTAACAATGCTTTCTGTATCTGTCTTCGAAATACATTTCGTAATCTATGAAGTAATTTAATGTAACCTGCCGAAATAAATGGTTTTTAATAAATATTTATACGTGTCTACAATGAATTGCCACTTCATAAATTTTGGTATAAATCTAAAGTGCCTAATCTCCACAGGAATATATTCAAACAGACAAGAATATGTAAAAATAGCTCATAAATATGTAATAAATTGTCCGGACAATTACTTCATCAAATCTATGCAAAATTACGTATTTGGAAATGGCAGCATAGTAAAAATCCAATAAAGGATACGTTGTATTAACTTCCAGTAGAAGAAAATTTGAACCTGATTTTTGCATACATTTAGAATTTTCTTCTGTAACATATAACGAAATAGACTGTTAACATTCGAAAATTATTCAAAAGTGAGGAAAACTTACATTTAGTATTTTGTTGGCTTATACGAAGATATATTTCAGGCAATAATGCCAATGTTATGCCAAATGACTAATCTAGTAAATGCATTTCTATGATCATAAGTAAATTTAGACAGAAAAAGCATCCTACTTTAATATTTATTAATATTCATGTTTTTGGTCATAAAATGATTTGTGCAGGATCAAATTGTCAATATGTTAAAAACAATAACTACATTTATTAAAATTAATGATCCGTAATTTATGGCAATCTTCCTCGAAAATAAACTGCAAAATGGTCGCTAATATGTTGTCAAAAATGAGTTCACATAATTGATGAAGCCTTCAACTTAGCCGCAATGTAACTTCATGTTCATCGTGAGGCTAGGAAAAATAACAACTAGTCACGTAAAAAAAGGGCTTAAAATACTCGATGAAAATAAGTTCCAAAAACGTACAAAGCCCTTTGTATAATTTTCAATTCATTGTTTTCTCGAATATCTAGTTGTGTGAAATGTATGTTTGTGTGCGCATCTGTATATACCCTCACAAATGCGCGGAGATGCACAAGTAAATGTACACATCTTTGTACACACAAACAAACAGGCAGACACACACACACACGCGCACGCACGCACGCACACACACACGCGCGCGCGCACACACACACACACACACACACACGTTTCTATATTATGTTTGTGTGAATGTCAGCGTCTGTATTTGCTCAAAGTAACAGATTTGCGCACATTAACCTGTTGTTTGTTTATTTGAAGAAAACTCAGTGTATACTCTACTGCTACTTTTAGTATACATACACACACACACACACGCACACACACACACACACATACACACACACACACACACACACACACATGCACACACATTTGTATGACAGCATGTTTGGGTTTCATTGTAATCAGGTAATACTGAAATATCAACTTGTATTTAAATACGTGTCTATAGGATATAAATGATATATAAATACATGTGTTGGCTTTATCAACTAATGTAGGTTTTGTATATAATGGATGGCACAAGATAATGATATACTGAAGAAAAGTGAAGCATTAAGAATCCAAACACACCAGATTTCTCAAATAGAGCCTCACATATAAATGAATATCTATTTAAAACATGGTATCAAGAATAAACTTGGTGTAGTAAGCTAAGGTGAATAGGATCCGTCAGTACTTCCAACCTTCTAATAGATATTAATTCATGTTTAACTGTTTCAAACAGCATTATATAGCGAATATTTAGGTATCGAAATTCCATGACTTGACAAGTACTATTTTCAGTTAATTCCGGTTAATCGCCCATAATATAATAGAAATTATTACCCAGAAGTTGATTTGTTCAAAAACTCTTGTCTGGGAAGAAAACATTCCCGAAATAGTTTCGAATTATTTCTTTCATAATTAATTTTATGTTTGTTAATATCTTTAAATTAATGTAACATCATATTTTTAGTGATAATTTTGTTTCCTTGAGCAATCATGCATGATCTTAGTCAAAGGAAATCAAGCGGACTTGTGTTGCATATAGTTTCAGTACTCCTGTGTTCCATCGTTTCTAGTCTATGGCTTAATATTAAGAGTACTACTATCTTAGATTTCCTCTGATGAAGTTATCACGTAACTGTATAGTTTTATGGATATCAGGCTTTTGGATAAACGACAGCTTCATATAAAAATATGGAATATATTACTCTTTCATCAAGGTATGTAATCTAATTTTATTTTGAAATAATTCTCCCATACAAGTAAAATGTTGATCATTATATTTTTATTCGTAGATTTCACAAAAAAGGTGAAACATCTAAGGTTTTCTTCAAATTTTCAGTATTCACATTAAAACATTTCTGTAATAATAATAAAAACATATACAGATGTTAAACTAAACATCTTGTGTATGTGCAGTTTATTCAAATGATTTTTATAAAGAAATGTTTGAAGGCTAGAGAGTTGTTTCTTTGCTGAACTGCTTTCTCGTGTAGAAATCAGTAGATTTGCATGTATGTCACATCCTAAAAAAATATATAAGGTGATGTAAAAATCGGTTGTGACGGGGTATATTCATATTACCGTACTATCAGCGCCAAGCACTGTTTAGGCATAAGCGAAGGTCAGTTAAAATATGTTTATGACATAATTCAACTGCTAAAAGGTAAATTCATTGCAGTTAGCGTAGAGAAAATTTCTCTCTAATGGTAAAAAGTTGGAAAAGTTCTATGTCTGTCCAGTGTCGCCCTGTGTCGGATTCCCAGACACCGAAGTTTCTAGTTCTTTAGCCGATATAAATGCGTTATACCTAAGAGTATCAACTCTGCACAGATCTTATTAAAGCCTTGGCGTTAACTAAAATACCATAAAAAGAAAAAAAAGACATTGACTAATCTGCGCCAGTAGACCGCCGAGTTCGTGGAAATTATCGTAATATCAGTAGCAAGCACTATTTAGGCACAAGTGAACTTTAGGTTAGTTAAAAATATTTGTGTCATAGTTTAACCGCTAAAAAGCAACTTCAACGCAGTTAGCGTGGGAAAAAATGCCTTTTATGTTAAAAGGTGCAAAAACCCTCTACCTTTCCAGTGTCGCCCCCTGTCAGATTCCCAGCCATACATTTTTTTTTGCACTTTAGACGTTATCAAAGGGAAATAACTGAGTGAAGAATTTATAATGAAAATGAAATTTCATGGCAAGTATTATCCAGCATTGTGATTTCTCAAATTCACAATAAGTACAAGTCACCGAGGTGACACTTGTCTATCAGTAGACAATTTTTTTTTTGTTCATCTATTAAACTACCAAAATATTTGAACGGCAGAATAGTGATGCATCTTTTTGTATGCATGAATACACATGTCACGATAATAATTATTTTAATCGAAAATGAATGTTCAGTAAGTCTTAAACAGTTGGTAGTTTCAATGGTGTTTAAAAGCATAAAATTGCTTGTAAATCTTTTAATTCAGACAGGTTCATAACTCAAAGAAAGCGCTAAGGTAATAAAATTTACAGCAATTGTTAAGTTGTGAATGGATTGCTTTTTCTTAATGGAACCCTTTCAAGGTTTTATTATGGCTATTGAATATCAAAATTTTAATCTTACTTTAACATATTATAGCACTATCTTAATAAATATCTTCTAAAACACCTTCTATAATAATGGTTAATTATAAGATGCAGGAAAAGTTTAGCTACTTAACATTGTAATAAATGGTACTTTGATGTTACTGTCTTTCTAAACGTTATTAGAATAATGAGCAACAAGAAGGAATGCTTGTTATGCGTAGGTCGGATATGAAGTATAATGATATATAAACCCTTTATCGTAATTATTAGGGAATGGTAGTGAATAATATTATTATACTGGAGTATACATGTATAAAGATAAGTTAATAGTTCGATATATTGATAGACAGATACATAAATAGATTAATGAATTGCATAAAAGTTATAGGATTCCAATTGTGGAATGAATTGCCTGAATGAGAAGCCGATATTGCAAATGTTATTCGTTGTATACTTATGTGCGTGCGTGCATGTGTGTGTGTGTGTGCGAGTGTGTGTGTGTGTGTGTGTGTATGTGTGTGTGTGTGTAGGTGTGTGTGTGTGTGGATATGGAGCAATTTCATCCTGTTCTCCGATTTGCATATTTTATATGCACATTCATAAAAATTCTAATATACATCACATCAACGGATGAATGCTAAGATAATCACATACACACACACACATATATATATATATATATATATATATATATATGTGTGCATGTGCTTGCACAATATGCATAGAGTTGTATGTGTCTGCATTATTATGTGACCACGTGTAATTTCGGGGAATTAATATCATAGCCATTTTCGTCCAAGAAATCCTTTTTATTAGATTTCTCATCGTTACATGTAGTTTCCAGTTTTCCTTTTGGATACGTTTATCGATAATAAATTGGCTGTCGCTTCTTCAAGCAACAATTAGAGCAAGTTTTTGGTGTTTCGAGTGAATAATTACAACTGAATGCATACAGCAATGTTTTCAGAGAATACAGAAAATTAGAAGATTATGTTTATAATTTGCGAAATTACAACTATAGATACATTTGGTTATAAATTGCCCAATAATCAGAGCTTTCATTAAAGCAATTAGATTGAAATCTATACACACACAAACAAAAACAACACTCACTCTTATATATATATATATATATATATGCAGACAAACACACACAGACGTGCACACATACATACACTCATATATACTTATAAACAATTTTCCTGCTGTTGCATGTAATTTTGGAGTGTCTTAATTCAGTATAAATTTATCATTCATATTTACGTTCTCTATTGAAAGCCAACAAATCCGAAAGATTCTATATCATTTTACAAGAAGATAAGTTTAAAATTTTCTACGAATATCATTAGAATGAAATTGATATTTATCATTAGTGACGGTATGTGCAATTCTCTCAAAACAGATGTTAGCTAAAAGGTACTCATGTTACGAGAGGTAATAATTATTGCATATAAGACTACATAACAGGCTTACTGATTTACGAATGTAATTCATCGCAGCAAACTTTATTTCGCTTCATGGGATCACTGATTTCAGCAATTCATTGGAATTGCTTTCTGTTTTTTTCTGATTTAATTCATCATACCGAATTTGATCTGCTCTACCAGTTACTTTACGTCAGCAATTTATTTGGAAATATATAGAACTTTTCAGTTCATGTAATTCAGTATATTATAACGTGTTCGTAAATATAATTGAAACATCAGTCAACACTACATTATTTCTGTTGATACCAAAAAAAGCGGAAAGGATGCCTTTCATTGTATAATGTGTCATAATCAGAAATTACAAATATATGGAGAACATACTATTCATATACTGCAAGTAAAAATCGTGTATGCAAAATATATTTATCTAAGCATTCGTATCCCAGAATTCAAAAATATTAATTGGTATGATGTATGAAATATTTTTATGCGAAATGAAATGCACTGCGCTATTTAAAATTCTTTTTACATTCTACCATATTTTAGATTTGTTTCTCATCAATCTGCTAAGTTAAAAAGTAAAACCATGTTTCTATAATGTATGTTCCTGCATGGTATTACTGAAGAGCAATCTAATTATTACAACATTTATGTATATAATTATATTATACACAGCAGACTTTTGAGATACTATACATTGTCAGGAATATCAGTTTGCGGTTGTCGATATTTATTTTGAATGCATATACGTTTTTGTGTGCGTAATAATATTTCATATAAACAAAAACGCAAAAGAATAAAAAAAAATCTTGGAACATTCTGAAATAATGTAACATTATCCAAGCAATGAATAATACAAAGGCTTACATTATTCATAAGATGTATGGACTCTTACGAAAAGATAGAGGGAAGTCTATTAAGTTAGCCTACATAGGAGAAAAAACAGTCAAAAACATTCACGTCGTAGAATAACGTCATTTATTGAGAAAGGAATAACTTTTGCATTCCTAAGCAACACATCGTATATCATTGTGCACGCGTCTTATTAATCTATATATATCTATGAAAAAGGCGGTCTTTTTCGAATTGCATCCCGGTAAAATGTATGTATATATATTTATTTGTATATATATATTTATTTATACATATATTATCTCTACAGATTAAAAAAATAATTTTTTCTGAATTTTTTTTAATAACACACCTTAGTGTAGACCCTGGGTAGGATTGAACCCTAGTCAGGATATACAATGTCCAATTAACTCTCTACCCACAAGACCACCAAGACACCCAACATGAATGTAGTAAATTAAGCGATATTTAAATCTATCATAACTAAAGATAAAAAAGGAAAGCTATCTCATCACAGCTGTAGTTCTGATTAGTAAGTAGGGATTTAAATATATATATATATATATATATATATATATATATATATATATATATATATATATATATATATATATATATATATATACATACACACACACACACACACACACACACACACACACACACACACACACACACACACACACACACACACACACATATATATATATATATATATATATATATATATATATATATATATATATATGTATATGTATGTGTTTGAGTGTCTGTGTTTGTCCCATTCACAACCGCTTGACAACCGTTGTTGGTGTGTTTACCTCTCTCTAACTTAGCGGTTCGGCAAAAGAGAACGATAAAGTAAGTACTAGGCTTACAAAGAATAAGTCCTGGGGGTCGATTTATTCGACTAAAGGCTGCGCTGCAACATGGCCGCAGTCAAATGACTGAAACACATAACAGAATAATAGAATAAATGTGTATATATATATAGTAATTTTTTTCACGAATGAATAACCTACATTAGTGCTTTTTCACGTATGAATAACTTACTGTTACCTTGCAGATTGCGTTCGCGTAAAGTTGATTGAAATAAGAGTTTTATGTCGCAGTTATTTATAATACAAAAATAAAGGCTTTACAAATAGCATAACTGTAATTTGTGAACTCAGAACATCAGACCAGTAATTTGGGAGAGGGATAATATACTGGTTTTATCGACAGCGAAATGATGGAAATCAAACTAGAGCTCCGCAGGATTCAACGTAAACAAAATGCTGACAGGCGTTTTGCGCGGTGAGCTAATTATTCTGCCAGCTTTCATATACATGAAACATTTTTTTTAATTATTATATAGCGATTGATAAAGGCAGTGTGCTGACAGAATCACTAGGACATAAAGCCGAATGCTTAGCAGCATTTCAATCGTCTTAATATTTTTTGTTCAAATTCCCATGGGTTCGATTTTGAATTTTTCCTTTCGGAGTCCATGAAACAAATGCTGTTCTCCCGGAATTGCTGGTGTTGTGCCAAAATTTGAAATCATTATTATGGCCATACAAGTAACACTTTCCGCTGTTCGAAATAGAAGTACTATTTTCTTCGAATGCCGTATTTGAAGAGGCAACCAAAACTTGATTTAATATTTTTTTTAAATTACTGTTTCTAGGAAAATGGGTTCTTTTTAACATAACATTCATTAATACTGTATACTATTGGTTAGAGATAAAAGAAGAATGAACAAGAACGATATGAATGGGTTCAATAATAGCACTTCTATGAAAACATGTGTGACCGATCTTGACTATTTGTAAGGAGAAATAACCACAAAATGCATTATTGCTTTAAGATGGAGGAAACAAATTGAAATCTTCAAGTTCCAAAATACCTATAAACATTTTTTCAAAGAACATGGGTTTTTTCAATCGTCACACCAAATGAATTAACTGTCATTAATATATTTTCTATGAATATTTTTTAGAATCTACCAACGCAGTACATAACTTGTCTCAAGTGATTGCCGTTTTTGTGGCTTAGTCAAAAGAGACAGGTAAGCACTGTGACACTTTTCCCAAATCCTCCGAGACTAAAAAGAAGTAATGCGGTAGTTATAGCAATCAATCGTTGCAGAATATTAATAAAATATAAGATTAACACATATTCGGCATATTCATATCTATATTAAGGAAAATCCTGCCACATGTATAGTCTTCAGCAAATATGAGTTTATACAAATAGCACATTTCACATGAAGTCTATGGAATAATACTTTTTTTACTATTGGATTCCGATTTATCTAAGAATACTATATCGAATCATACATTTTGTTGAGTCAAGCATTAATTGAAATCATACACCAATCCAAAGAGCTAACCTGAACCGATTTAAAAAATAAACACATAAAAATATGAACAAAACGAGAAATTGCTTAATGCAGCAATCGATATTTATTTTGCCATATATTCAATAATATACGTGGAAAAACACTGAGTTAACGTGAATATGAGATTTTCCAGTATTAGTATGTGCACAGTGTCCCACGCGTAAGCATTAATGAATATTTACACATGCGTACACATTTATACTGACAATCACAAACGCACATATGACATATACATATAAACATTATACATATATATAAGCCCACGTATGTATACAATTATATACCTGTGTGTATGTATTTTAGTTAGTTTTATTTCATTTTACTACTTCCAAGATTCCAGTGATACTAGACGTTCAAACACATTGCCATATCGGTTAAAAGTACAGTGTGCTTTCAATTTTCTTATCACTTCCCTCATTTCAATACTGATATTCTTGAAGCCAATCCCGTTATATATATATATATATATATATATATATATAATCTATAGATAGATAAACAGATAGATAGATTGGTAGATAGATAGACAGATATATAGATAGAGAGAGAGGGAGATAGACAATGAGAGGTAGAGAGAAAACAAGGATAGTTAGAGTGAAATGGAAAGAGAGAAATAGTTATTAAGTTTTTCTTTTATTTATCGAATCTCATTCATGAAAAAGTGACATACTTAATCACTATTTATAATACAGTTTATGCAAAATTAACTCTGTTATGCAAACATACAAACATTTTCTGCACACATTCACAAAGAAAATACTCTAGACACACATGCTTATATATATATATATATATATATATATATATATATATATATATATATATATATATATATATATATATATGAACATACATGCATGCATACATACGTATAGATCAACTATATCCATGTGGCTATCGCATGTTGCGCGCACAGCTTTTATCAAGTTGGTATATTTCCAGGAATACGGATTATTTCTGGAAATATATTTATTAACCAGTCAATTGAAAGGCTATCTTCTACGGGGATACCAGAGAAAAAATCATCCCTCCATATCTTTTGTTCACTTTAGAGTCAGCCAACGTACCTAGATTTCAGTATTCTTTCATATTTATAAGGCGCAGTTGTAGAAATAAGCTGAAAAAAGAAAATGGCTTTAATTGAACCTGACATAAACTTTTATTTTCTTTCAACCAATGTATTTCTCAATTATTCACTTTTTCGTAAATTTCTGGAAAATGTTTTATTGTTAAAGAACTTTTCTACAAATACATTTCAGATGGTCTACATTACAATTATATTGTAAATAGCCATGAAAATGATTTCTAAGAGTGAGGAAGGGAAGATATTTAAATAATTCACGCACCTCAAATTATTTTCTTCAGAAATTTCCTCTTTTGTTCATAAATTACAATTTTGTAGGGGAAAGTTACCTTTGACGACTATTCCACTCGATCCATTCTGTGAACTATTAAATGAGTAATTTTCAATAAAATGGAGATAGCAACATAATTTGTTAAAGAATTAAATCAGATGTGAATTCTGGGTTTTTTTATGGCTCTCCGAATATACAACGTCAGCTCAATAACCTTGAGCCGGTCAAACCCTTTTGAGTGGATTTTTTATGTGTGTCTCTTTGTGTCTGTGTTTGTCCCCCATCACCGCTTGACAACTGGTGTTGATGTTTCACACCCCGAAACTCAGTGGTTTGGCAAAAGAAAACGATAGGATAAGTACTCGGCTTTTAATAAATCCTGGGGTCGATTTGTTCAACTAAAACCCTTCCAGACGGAGGTCCAGCATGACCACAGTGAAATGGTTGAAACAAGTAAAAGAATAAATTAGGAAGCAAAAGTGTATTATTTAGCGTCTACCAGAAAACCGCCCAGGGCGTAGATTTCTGCTAGTTTAAAAAGATATTGATCTCGTATAAGAAAGAATCTAAAGGTTAGATATTTACTAGAGACTTGCAAGCAGCAGATTTCAAATGGTACCCTCTTTGTGAAAGTTTTACTGCACGCCGACTCACTTCCCGGATGTGAGGCTGTCACCTTCTGTTACGATTGTCTAGTATTTCAGCTGAAGTCCTTTTCGGGGTGAACACCTCTCGAGACATGTTTTATGATTCCATATCGATAGCCTGAGTCTCTCAACTGATGTTGGATATAGATTATTGTTTACGCCAATTGATAGCAGCAGCCGTCTTATTCTGGTTCCATTAAAATCCCTGCATCTAACTTTTACATGAAACGTAACTACACTCCAGTTAGCAGTTATTGAGTCTCTTGTTTGCATTTCAATACGCTCGTCTGATCTCTATCGATATTTTCTTCCTATGGAACACTTAATTTAACAAAGTGTATTATCGTTTCTCATACCATACTGTCATATCTGGCTTCTTCTTTGTAAGTAAGAATAAAAAGTGGCGTCCACATTCTACAATATCAGCTTCTACCTCCCAAACTCTGTCTCAGTTTCAGTCTATTCACAGCTTTACCCTATTTTGGAAAATCATTTTGATTTGGAAGAACTAATGTCTCCAATTGATCATTATTTCTGCATCTTAGAAGCAGTGTAGGTCGTTACCTACACTGCTTCGACATCTTCATACATTAATGCCTTGATATATGTGAAATATACAACTTAGAAAACAATTTAGATGTTTGACAATTATCTGAAAAAAATATAAATAAATGTTTCAATATGTTATTTCTCTGAGTGTAGTAGAATTTCAACCGAATGATCAAATTATTTTCAATGTACGACAAAACTATCACTCAAAAACAGATGAAATGGACCACGTTTTCCAGACAAAATTGTAATTAACAAATATTCGTTGTCACAAGTGTTGCGTCAGATATCTGTTGAAATATGATTACTCATGCTTAATTTTAGAAGGAGATAATACAAAAAACTTATCTTCTGCTAACAAAAATAATGAATGTAATTTATGATGTGATGTTTGGCATAGAACATAGGCCTAAACAGACATCAAATAAGGAAAGAATCTTCTATGTAGTCATTCTTTCAATTAGAAGTGGCTGCTAAATCTCGAGTCAACGAGGAACTATTCTAGAAATAGAAATTATGTCTAAATCAAATTCCATTACTGATGTTTGTTACTGCAGCAAACACATTTGATCATTGGACGGCTATTTCAGGGCTGACATTGGGCCTAACATGAGGCAAATATATTAAATTTCACATACTAACATTTTATATATAGACATTTTTGGACAATGAAGTTTGACACATCAATAACACTGAAAACAGCCCTCAAAGAAACAAACTTGCTATTAATTGTACTTCTAGGATATTATTCAGAGCATGGAACTCACTTGTATTTACTAGCCAACCATAACTGAAAAGGTAATTCTCTAACTTTTCGCGCAAATAAAATTTGGGCGCATATTTAAATTATTGTCCCGATATAATCAACTGGGAATAGTTAAATATTTTTGCAATAATAGAATGGTCAATACAGAGGGAGGTGGAACAGTTGATACTGCCAGTAATTATAAATAAATAAGACCTGATATCGTCTGAGTCATAACCAGGGCGCGGATCTTCATGCTACAACTTCATTTTATAAGATCTACTTAACTATACACCTCACATAACAATGGTGAACATCAAGTCAACTTATATTCAAAGGCTATTACAATAGCATCATTGTTAAAAAAATAATGGTTACATGCAACCGGCAATGTTTCAGCAAGTGTATCATTTTACATGCACAAAGCGGGACGATTACCATGTTTAAATCATATTGGAAAATTAATCGCAGGAACGTAGTAGTAGTAGTAGTAGTAGTAGTAGTAGTAGTAGTAGTAGTAGTAGTAGTAAGAGCAGCAGCAGCAGCAGCAGTAGTGATGGTGTTAGTGGTACTACTACTTCTACTACTGGTAATAATGATAATATTTGCTACTCTTGGCACAAGTTCCAAAATTTTGGGGCTGGGTGAAAGTCGATTAGATCGGCCACAGTACGCAACTGGTACTTAAAATATGGACCCCGAAAGGATGAAAGCCAAAATCGATCTCGATGGTATTTGAACTCAGAAAGTAATGGCAGACGAAACACCACTAAGCATTTCGCTCGACGTCCTAACGTGTCTGGCAGCTCACAGCCTTTACAATAATAATAATAATAATAATAATAATAATAATAATAATAATAATAATAATAATAATAATAATAATATAGACGTACACGAAGGAAATCTCTCCAAAAAGCAAACTTAATCTAATAACATCAGTGCAATTCAAGCGATGTTAGCTATAAAATAACCCCACATTATGACCGGATATCATCAGGGTGGATGTTTACATTCTGGTAGTGAGCAACGAAATAAGTAAGATGAGGACCGTAGTTTCAAATATTCAAATAACGTAAACAATAATTTATTAGGAAGTCGAGATCGTCTGGAGAGATATTATCCAATGAAATATTGCTAAAATATTATAATGAATTTGAAAAATAGTCTTATAAGTGTTAAGTGACGTAAAGTAGTCGTTTAATTAGAATATGGGCTGTTATAGATTGATAAGGGTATTGAAGACAGATTTGAAATGAAATAGATTTTTGAAGAAGAAAATATAAAAATAAATGCTTTGGGATGTAAAAGAGAAAAATTGTTCGATATTATATATTAAAATAGTAATTTTGAATGTATTTCGGAAAAAAATTATAACTATTAATTATTTAGCATTTCAATGCACTAAAATATAAATTCCATTATTCAGAGAAAAATTATAATTTACATAGTTCGAAGTGGAATTTAAATATTTATGCGAAAAACGTAAGTAAGGATATACAGAGAAATACATTTTTAGAGGTGGGAAAAATAATGAAATGTAACAGAATTGGAGAAAAGTGGAGGAAGAAACACACAATATTTTATGTGGGGTTTTAAGATACAAAAAAGATTAAGAAATAAAAGAGAAAAGTTCTAGAATGTATTTCGGAGAAAAGTTATAATAACTATTATTATTTAGCATTTCAATGAACTGAGTTATACTTTCCATTGTTCAGAGAAAAAGTGTTAGGTATATAAAAATTATAGTGAATTTACTTGTGAGAAGAATTTACATGTTTATGCGGAAAAAATTTTAAAAGTGTGAGGTAATTTTTTATAAACCGTTACATTTTTGTAAAGTATAAGCGTAATAACAAGTAATTTCCTTTTGTTCATGTGGTTAATTTTTTTCCAACGTTTTATTATAATGAAATATTTGTCATTTATTTTACTAGACAACTATATTTATAACATTTGTGGATAATATGTATATATATATATATATATATATATATATATATATATATATATATATATATATATATATATATATATATATATATATATATATATATATATATATATACATACACGAGTACGTATGATTGTATGATATATCTTTTAATGCAATACTTTGAGCAATGATTGAGCAATGGCGTGGGTTGTGTCACAAGAATATCTTCAACCTTGCCGACGCACATCTACCAATAATTGCTCAAAGTAATGAATTAACAGATATAATCACAGATCTAACCATGGTTCGAAAAAAAAAGTAACAAATGCAAAGTTTGACCTTGGCGACAAAGACTAATCATTCATTCTATGAAAATGAAATGATAGCCGATGTCGCACATGCCAACTAATACATACTGGCCAATATATGAAGACGAACATCGGAAAAATATTCACAAACGCAAATATGAACTGCAAAAGCCGAAATTTAATTTACTGCATCAAATGCCCAAATTCTGAAATACTGTACGTAGGTCAGACTGGAAATGCACTATCAGAGCATTAACGTATGTACCGACAGCAAATTAGTGATCCAGATATCCGTCAGATAACTTTGAGTAACCATCTAGCAACATGCGGTCGGAAAATATCTATATTTCTATTCTTCAGTCCAAGTGAAATTGAAAGAAAAATCAGAGAAAATAAGTTTATTAATAAATTCTAACCCAACTTTAATAAACAGTAATACTAATACTTAGAGGTACTATCTCTATTGCTCAGACCACTAAAAATAACAACAACAATACTAAAGGTGATCATTATGATGATAGTAGAAAAATACTAGCTAAGTCAACTGTAATACTAGCTAAGTAACAATTACCTTATTTTGGGATTTAAAGTTCTATTACCACAGCTACTCCTGTCACCACCACCACCACCACCACCACAACCACCACCAACAACAACGACAACAATAATTAACGAGATGATAATGATGATGATGATAAGTGAAATGTAAAAATTCCAGGGAAATGTTTCAAAACATTTCTAAAAATAGCCCTATAATTATTGCTTTGGCCAAGAGTCAGAACACAGGTCTCTTGGTATGTTCAACAAACCGTGACGCCTAAACCAAACACCAATCAACTTAAGTAATTTAGTAAAATCAACTTAAGTAATTTAGTAAAATTACACAACGATTGCAAAAATTAACACTCTGGAGGATATACAAATGTATTTAAGGTCGTCAAATATATCTTAGCAATCTCACCGCAGCTGTATATTGTAAAACATAACTGCCAACACTACTACATGAATCTGAAGATTGCATAGTTTAATTCATGAAAGTACTAGTTCAATCAGCATGGACATTCAATATTCTATCATTTCAATATATTATATTATGATATACTATATTATTATCAGATTGTAAATAAAATGTGGAAATCAAAGTTGGAATTTCTTTGTGACACACGCACACACACTCATATATATATATATATATATATATATATATATATATATATATATATATATATATATATAGAGAGAGAGAGAGAGAGAGAGAGAGAGAGAGAAAGAGAGAGGGGGTTATTAAGTAAATTACTGGAAACAAAAGGGTAATTATAATGGTTGTCACTGGAGTTATTTTACAATTAACATCGCTTGAATGGTGAATGATCTAAAACTAATGGCCAGATTAAAAGATATCTAGGATTCTTTTATGTTTTCCTTCCTATGTTTATTCTATTCTATGAAATCTCAAATCTTATATGTTTTTTATTCTTCGTAATACAAATAAAATTAACTAAGTTTCCACAATATTTCTTCTTCATTTCCTTATATTATATAAACTTTGCACCTTTTTGGACAGTTTATCCATATGTATTGCATAACTTTCTCTCAATATATTTGATGACACCAGTTGATATCCGGATTTTTTTCTTTAAATCCCTTTCGAAGAAATTACATCCTCAATATTTGAATGTGTATACACACACACACACACACACACACACACACACACACACACACATATATGCATGCATGTATAATTGATAAAGGAAACGGAACATGGATAGAGTACGAATCCTTATAAATATCTGTATTTAATTCGTCTTCCGTTTCTTTTATCAACTACAAACTCAACAAACCCAGCGGATATCCTGACGTAGATCCAGTGAAAAGTATATTGTTATTGTGGATGCCGAAACAGTGAATATGCTTTAATAGACATACTAATATACATATACTCATAGTCAAAATAATCGTATATACATTTATATATCTCTCCCCCTCTCTCTCTCTCTCTCTTTCTCTGGAAATACTGGAAGGGCTGGCACCAAACTTTGGAATTGCAGATACCAGGCCTCGAACTAGATATCACTGCAATATTACAAAAGTCCCAGCTGTCCCACTTGGGATTCAAAGCTCTACAGCTACTTAATGCCTTGCCAATAAATCTGAGG
>NC_142935.1:34805503-34820503 GCF_046866305.1 Octopus bimaculoides
GCCCAAGTGATCAGGGTTGATACATTAAGCTTTTTCTTGTTTTGGAAGTGTCACGATCTTAAAACGAGAAACAAATGTATACTCAAATCCGTCAACGTACTCGTGAGTCCCATATTTGTCACATACTTTACAATGGTAATTATACCATACTAAAATACTTGCTAAAATTTCAAGACGAATATGAATTAGTATAATTAAATTGACAGTCCTTAATGTACCAGTTATCGCAAGTACAAGGTTTAAAGATTTCATATTTTAAATGATCTTAATCTCAAAATTTATGGGAATGTAGTTTTTCATCTGCTTTCTTCCCAATTCTGCAATGAAATTAATATGATGATTCACGTAGTAAGCAAATTCAAGTGTCCTTATCTATTGCTATAATATCTATCATTTTATATTTCATCTTATAGTGTCGAAAGGAAAAACACCAGTGTCTTGCATATTTGCGACTCAGGTACGCATTCAAACCGATAACAATACCATGTATTTCCTGCTCCAACACACCATTTTCAACAAAGATTCCATTGTAAGACATTCACAACTTGATCAAATCTCCATTTCTTATATTCTACCTGGGGCATCTTGGGGTATTCTGCAACGATGTTTGCTATTGTTTCATACCAAATTCCACTTCCTGTACATTTTGCTGATAACTGTTCAACTTACACATATTTTATGTTGTTTGCTGTTTTAGATGTTGAACAGCTATAATAAGACTATATGATTCTTAGTTCAATTGTTCATCTTTAAAAAGAGCCCAGGGTTTTGTTTTACATACATCCTCATTGGCTTTCCAAAGCTGTGCATGGAAAGGTTTCCTTCACTATGTTTAACATGTTCTCTATGAATTTCATTCATATGCCTTTTTCCCATTTTCGAGTCTTGATCACATGTTCTGCATTCACTACCTTTGGTAACATTTCTGAGCTGTTCTGCAAATTAGGAAGAAATCTGTTTCATCCCATCTGTGCATAAGGTTTCACATCAATTATATCCCTCCGAAAATGGTCTGCTTTCATGTAAAGCAGGTTAATACTATCTTTTGTATGATGGGTTCCATACTTATTCAACAGTTTTCTAGTTTTCCTTTCAAGATTCTGCATTTCGCTTTATGCCCAATCCACAATACTAACTCCATGTTTGATAACATGCCTCGTTTTTGAATTAATCGTTTCAATAAAATGTGTTGAATTCAACCTTGGCTGTAATATTTCCAGCACTATCTTTGCATACTCTCTACTAGTAATTTGTTTCATCTTTTCATGATTTATTTCAACTACCTTCGATATTCTTAAATACTTATACTACTATCCCTTCTCAATTGATTTTGTTGTTTGTACTTTTGATATTCCAGTTCCCTGACAAAATAGCAAGTTAGGAAAATGCCGAACAGGAAATCTCCTGGACCGGATAGCATCCGTGGATTCCTGTTGAAATACTTTAAAAGTGTAGATTCAAGACTTGGGAAGCACCTACATAATTGTGTAGTGAAGAGGAATTTCCAGTTGGATGGCTGAAGGGATGACAGCTTATATAATGAAGGATAAAATGAAATGAACGTTTGTTGCAAGTACCGGCCGGATGTGCTTCAGAAGCTGTCAACAGACATCATCACTGCAAAATGTATGATAACTTGATTCAGAATGAGATGCTATCTCTCGAGTCGAAGGGATGTAGTAAAGGTTCTCAGGGAACTATGAGAACAATGAACCTACTTGCTTTTGATTATAAATGCTCGAGGAAGACAATTACATTATGTATTGCATGGCTTAGATTAAAGTCACAGAAAGCCTATGACATGGTCCTATATCTGTGGGTATCAAAATGTTTAAAAATGTTTTGTATAGCAGATTGTGTTATGAATGCAATGTAGTGTAGCATGCCTTTTAATCAACAATTAAATTTTCATAGATGAGTTAAAGTTATTTGGCAAGATTGAAATACAGGTTGATTCACAGGTCAGAACAGTTCACTGGTGCTGTTAAAACATTGGGATGGATTGTGGTGTTGCAAAGTGTTTCAAACTGACTCTGAAGAGAGGCAGGTATGTATGTAGTAGTGGGATTTATTTATCTGATAGATTCAATTGATGGCTCTGAGGATAGTCGGTACAAATATCTGGGCATTGCGGATCTGAACAAAGTACTAAAGGAGAAGATGAAAGGTAATGTAAAGGAAGACTATCTAAACTGATCAGAACTGCAACTGAAAATGGTATAGAATAGGAAGATATTGATTATCGCTAGCAGATACTGGGCTGTGTCGGTTATTCGATACAGTTCAGCTATTACTATTAAAGTTGTTGTTGTTATTAATATATCTGTTGTTGTTATTAGTGCTGTTGTTGTTGTTGTTGCTGATGATGATGATGATGTTGCCGTTGTTATTAATATTACTGTTATTATTTGCAGTAATAAATATAACAAAAGAAACACCATCATTTGCAGTAGTAGTAACAGCACCCACAGCAGCTGCAGCAGGAGCAACAGCAGCAACAACAGCTACAGCAGCAGCAGCAGCAGCAGCAGTAGTAGTAGTAGTAGTAGTAGTAGTAGTAGTAGTAGTAGTAGTAGTAGTAATAGTAGTAGTAATTATGCATTATATATTGCATAACATCCTTTGATGATTTTATTGACGTTGTAATACTAGCTCATTGCGTATGTTGTATGTACATCTGCATTTAGCACGATATGTTACAAAATGGCAAACGAGAGAAATATAACTAAGATTAAAGGAAATATATTTCTTCAGATCATGATATCACTAGAATTTAGATTTATAGCCTAGAATTTCGAAACTGCATAGAAATAATTTAGGTGATTACTTTCTTAAAATACATTTCATCAAAATATATAGATCAATATAACTGCATAAGAGCAGACGATTGTCAAAAAGAATTGACAAAGTCTATTAGAAGTAGGGATATATAACTCGAAGCCATATTCAAATTTACATTTCCTAACATTTGAGAATATAGTCACTATGAAATAACAACTATAAATGTTAGAATATTTTTTTAAATCGCAGATTCAAACACATGCCATAATATATATATATATATATATATATATATGTGTGTGTGTGTGTGTGTGTGTGTGTGTGTGTGTGTGTGTGTGTGTGTGTGTGTTTGCGTGTATATAAGTGTGTATGCATGTGTATATTTATATATATATGTGATGTGTGTGTGTGTATGCGTGTACAAATATGTGTAGTATATACATTCCGAATATGTCTAGACGTGTATAGAATGATATATCAGTTAAATAAAGTTATAACATGATCTAGTTTTCACATTTTGCATAAACATTTTTGTTATGTTGAAGTGTTAAACATTAAAAAATATATTTCTTAATGTTCGTAAAGTTCAATTAGCGCTTTCATGCGTTCGTAGTAATCATAAGATTTCAAAATATATTTAATTGACAGTTGAGTTCTTGACGACTGTAGTAAAATGACTGACTTCTTTGTTTTCTACCACTTGCAAGGCTCCAACAAGCCGAACTTTTGGAATACGGTTTGACCAATCCGCATTGAGTTTAAACGTCACGGTTTGCTGGGCATACTGATTTCACTGGGATAGATCCCGCCTATATTTTAACCAATTAACTTGCGATTACCGTATAATAGTATTATGAGTGAGCAAATCTAGTTGGTTTCGATCGTTTTTATTTGAAATGGTAGGAGTCTTCTGTATATTTTTTATATTCATATGTTAAAGATATTTTTTAATCTACACTGGTTGTTATATTATTGCTGTTATGTCCGTTCTGAACAGGTTTGAACATTTTGATGAACGTTTTTTTTTTAATCTTTCCTCCAACCTCACTTGTGTCATGTAATTTGTAGAAAGGAAAAATTAGAAACATTTTCTGATCACGCGTTTCTATATGATCGCCTGATGGAATTTTGGGAACATTAATATTCCGTATTTGTTGTCTGTGGACTCGTGAGCGTTCTGATGATGCATTTCCTGTCTCGCCAATTCGGACATTTAATGCAGTAGATCAAACTTTTGCTTTTGCAGGTCATATCTGCATTTGCGAAAATCTGTTCATTATTTGTTCTAATAGATCTACCAGCATGCATGTATTGACACGTTCCACATCTGTTATCATTACACTTGGATTCTCTGAATGTTTTATCCTATTTGTTCATATTGACTTTTGCCTTTGTTAATATTTTCTAAAGGTTAAGTGGTTGCACTTTGGTTAAGATAAATGTTTGATTGGCAAATTTGTTTTGATAATATTAAAAATGTTTTGGCGATGCGGATTGTGTGTTACTAGATACGATATTGTGTTGATGGGTTCGTCATTCTCGTGTTGCCCTAAGGTATCTATTTTGCTCGCTGTATGCTATAAGTAGGTGCGGGTAATTTTGCTTGAGCAGAAATCCTTTGAGTTCTACAAGTTGTATGTTTCAGGTATCTGGATCATCTACTATAGCACAAATTTTCCTGGCTAGACAGTACAGCATTTTGTAAGTGCTGGGTGGTATGATTTGAAATTTAGGTACTGACGTGTATCTGAGCTTTTATAATAAATATCGGTTGTGTTTGTGGTGTTGTTTTTAATTACCATTGTGTATAGAAATGGTAATCGTGTGTTGCTCATTTCACTTATGAATTTGCTACTAGGGTATAGATTGTTGAGGAGGGTGCTTAATTCTTCCAGAATTTCTAGGTTGCTGGTCCAAATTAGGAAACAATCATCGAGGTATCTTTTCCATGTGTCCTCTTATTTCTTATTTCTTTTATTTTTTTTTTGTATATCTTGCTACTTGAGTTAGGAAGCAGAGGTCAGTGGACGTGCCGTAGAGGGTGTGGGCTAAACAAATATCTATCTCCAAGACATGTCATATAAGCATGAAATCCAACATAAAGATCCGTGAGCTTGTAGCACGATGTCGATACATATATTAATGCTTACAAACATCAATGAATATCTCAGTAACTTTATATATACTATACAGAAATGATTTCTGTCATTCAATAACAACAAAAGACATAGGAATGAAAAAGATATATGACGTGTTTGTGTATGGTAGGAAAGCGTTTAAACTTCTAATATGAAATTTGAAAGATATTTACGAACTGTATTTGAAAAGTGTGCAACATAAAAAACGTATAACCAACATGAGAATACTCATTCGCAATAATTAATATCTACTAATGAAAATAAATGCGAATACAAATACTTAAAATAATACGAATACTTATAGAATATACATACTTAAAAGCTACTAAAACACTTAAAAGACTTCATAAATATTCAAAGTACCAGCTTTTACACACGAAGCTAAAGAGTGACTAACTCAACGTTAAAGCACTTAAAATGCAACCGCCTGGAGAGAATAATACTTTGGAAGACTACAAAGCAAGTCAAGTGAACTATATAAACAAACCGGCGTAAAGTTGAATGACGTCAATTTCACATTACTTCCTTCTTGATCATAATTTCAGACTTCACTGATACAAGTACATGCACAACGTTCACATACACCTTTCACACAAATATGGACACTGCTGTAATTATGTTTGCTGAGGTTGCGTCGTACAGGATTAACAAATCTGATTGTTCCGCTTACACATCCATAAGTAATAGTTCTGGTTGTCTTTTCTATTTTCTTCTTGAGGATGTCTAAAGATTTTCAATGTTTTAAGTTGAAAGTTGAGCTCTTGTGATCGAAAATATTTCAAACATGACAACACAGTCACTCCAAGGTGTGTATCATTCATGTCATATATCCTCTCATTTCCTAAGAGTCGTGTACGATACTGGAGTAAATTTCGCAATTAGTTGTAGCAGGTTGAGTGATTGTACTCGTCGCTATACAATTCGCACGCTTAATTTAGTACTAACGGTTATGTATCTCCCAATCTACCGATATTTAACTGTTTGTAACATTGGCACATGTTATAGAATTTAAGGGAATAAAATATTGCATCATATCCATGCTACGTCTTGTATGGTAGATTTATTTACAGTATCCAGAATGATGAATGGTAATGTTAGCACTGAAAACATTTTAAGTTCGAGCATAAAAATAAACAAAACAGAATACCGCCATCACGCTATACGTATTTATTTTTTCCTGTGAATCTGCTATTTTGTATTGTGTTGAATAGCGTAGCGTTTCCCCTTCCCTTATATAATTCAGAAGGTAATTATGAGTTATATATTCCACTATTGAATAACGTTGCGCTATACCTATGGTTTAAGGATTTGGAGCTTTAGCCAAAAGCTTTTAAATGCATGTGCTGCCCAAGCATTTATAAGACGGCGAGCTGAGTGAATCGTTAGCACGCCGGTCAAAATGCTTATTGGCATTTTGAACGCCTGTTTAATCTGGGTCAAATTCCGCCGAGGCCGACTTTGCCTTGAATCTATTCGAGGTCGGTAAATAAACAACATTTGAAACCAGTATGTTGGATATTTTCTGATTATAGAAAGGCATCCTGTGTTATTATGTTTATGTTCTCCTTTCATGCCTGTTGAGCATTATTATAATATATGGAGAGTATTTGGTCCATTATTCCATACATGAATGAATTCCTGTTAGTATTCCTGCGCCTTGTATTGAATTCGTATTTTTAATCTTATTCTTATTGTTGTTATTATCATAGCTGTTGTTGTTTTTCATATTATTATTATTATTATTATTATTATTATTATTATTATTATTATTATTATTATTATTATTATTATTACTGGTGTTTTTGTTGCTGCTGTCATTTCACCTCTCAAATTCCTCGATTTCAATTGCTTCGGCTAATTATGTAAGAGCGGACAAGGACCTGTTGCCAAAACTCACAGGGTCTTCTTCCACGATACTTTACATTCAAGCACCAATCTCAAAATCCTCGTTGCCCCCAATAAAGCAGTCTTCTGAGTATGTTCTCCTCTCAAATTAATCTTAGTTACTCGAATAAGTTATCATCATTCATAGTGTGCCCGAATGTTTTACATGCGAATTCAATATCGTTGATACCCGGTCGCAAGCAATTTCGTTTACATATCAAAAGCCTTTCTTAAAATCTTCAGTCCTCCTCACAGGATATTTGAATAAATGCAACTATAATAGTTACACCAATCTGAATAAGGTAACTAGCAAATGTGTTGATGACAATACTATGGATCTTGTAACAACTAGGATTACTTTCGTAGTAACCCATTCTTTTTTGTTTTGTAGTGTTGTTTAGTGAATAATTCCATCGAGAATTGTCATGCCCTTTCTTTGATTTTCTATCTGTTTCTGGATATTAAGTTTCCATATTTCTGCTTCGATACTCCCATTCCGGTACATTTGACGTAGTATGCACTTTCTTTTGTAGTCCCAGAAGCTGCTTTATATGTCATATTATTTAGCCTTCCTAGTCATATTAATTTTTACTTCTATCTCCATTCATTATTATTGTTGTTGCTCTATTATTATAAGTCTAAATTTCGGGAGGTATAGTCGGTGAACCAAACTAAATTCGTCTATGAATTTTAATTCTTCGATTATATTAAATTCAATGTACCAAAATCATGGTTCCCAGTTTCAGTACTCTAGCATTTAGATTTACACCACATTCCTTCCCGTTTATGTATTTATTTATTTATTTATTTATTTTTGCTGTTGTTCAATTTCGTTATTCACATCGTTTTTATAAGTGTTATGTTTATCTTCATGTTTTACATTTTCATTATTGATATCATTTTTAGGTTTTCTGTGAAGACGCTCGAGTACATGTTCACATTTTTAGTAGTTGTTTTGTGCTCTTTCGTTATATAAGAAGAATTATACATAGATGTGTTAATATCTAGTTTATCACTAATATTTTGATATTAGTGATCAGTTGTGTTTCTATCGACACTGATACTAGCTTATATGACTAAGCTACTTTTGTCTGAGACATACTTGTTTCTCTCATTATACCCTGCTCTGCTAAACATTTTATTTGTTAATAATAATCAGCTTCTTTGAAACATTCATCACTAACAGTTGTTCTAGAAATTCTGTTAATGAAAATATGATAACGGGATTTATTAAGATGATTCGGTTTCGAATCAATCGAGAGCACGATGTGTTTATGATATAGATGAATCTGTCCGGTGTTTAATTCTAGAGTTAGAGCTAAGAAGTTTTAGATAATTTTCAACAAAAATTGATAGACGGTGCTTTCTTACACCTTCTATTTCTAAATTACGACAGTTTTAGTGCTTAATGTCATAGATTAATTAGAGAATGTTGCATTGCTTATTTCATTGACTGGTAAGTGGATAGCGAGTATCATTGATATTCCTTTGACTACCTTCCTAGCCAATAACTCGCCGGAGTGATACTGAGCTAATTGCTCGGAACACGTAGATCGCCACCGATATAAATACACACACGCACGCGCACGCACACACACATACACACCCACACATACACACACACACACAAACACACACATACACACACACACCCATCACCCACACACACACATCACACACGTATGTATGTAACACTAGTTTTCCCTACATTTCTGGTTTCATAATATTTCTTTGACCGAAAACTGAACGTTAAAGCGTTTATATATTTTTTTCCGACAATCACTGAATATTCAGTCTGCAGTACATTCGTGTATTATAGTGAATTGACTAGTAGGTAATGATGTTGCACATTTCCCACATCCAGTATAACATTTTAGTAAACAAATAATCATATAGGATCGTAATGAAATCTCTTGCTCGTTCCACAGGAGCTGACCTTATTTCATAACACGCACACAGTTGTTTGCTACCATTAATTTCTGTCAGACTACCTATTTCAATTTTAGAAACAATCATATCGATATTAATACACTTTAGGGACTAAATATAGCGTAATTACTTTAGATAGTATTTTCTATGAACGAAGCGAAATAAACGGCATCGTTATATGTTATGAAAGAATAATAGTTTTACAGAACTTACTAGAGTTCAAACTGCATTTCATATGATTGTGGAAGTTATTGCACACAAGAAAGAAAGTGTTAAAAATCATCTTTGATTGATGACCCTTGGGTTAAAATTCTTTCGGAGAAATGTTTACGGTGTGGAAGATTTTCAATTCCTATAAGTAGAATATAAAATCAAGACCATAAAAGAGTGTACCTAAAGATCTAAACATTTCTTAATGTTTCTTCTTTGAAAACCTCAATAGAATAGTTAATGTAATGTATTCGGAAAACAAAAGCGCATCTTCAAAGACAAGGCTTTGATGTTAACGAATAGTACACAGACATTGAAAATTTAACTGATGTAAATACTGTAATCTCTACAAGAGAATTCAAAGATTGGAATGCTTAATCATGTTACTGAAGAACAGAAAGAAAAAAAAATCATTGATTTAACAATCTCTTAAAGAATTTATCAATATTATTGGAAATCTTGATTAAATTATACTTCGGAAATATCAAACGAAGAAAAGTGCTTATTCAATTAACAATGATTAGACGCCGTCGGAATTTGCCTTCGAGCGTTCATATGGATAAAGAAAAAATCTTTAATTCAAGGATTTTTCATTTCATTATAAATAGGTATATATATTTGGATGAAATCTACGCTAAAGGCTATTTAGAAAGTTATAATAAGAATATAATCAGAGCGTGCAGAGAAAAATTCAAATTTGGAATAAATATGTGTGTATGTGTGCGCATGTGTTGGTGTGCCTATAAATGTGTGTGTTGGTATATATGTCTGCTGGGATATCAGCCTGTGTTTATATATATATATATAAATGTATATCTATCTATCTATCTATCTATCTATCTATCTATCTATCTATCTCTTTATATATATATATATATATATATATATATATATATATATATATATATATATATACATATATAAACATATGCATACATACATACATGCATACATATATATATATATATATATATATATATATATATATATATATACATATATAAACATATGCATACATACATACATACATACATACATATATATATATATATATATATATATATATATATATATATATATATATATATATATATATATATATATATATATATATATATATGTATGTATATATATATATATATACATATACATATATAAACATATACATATATACATAGATATATACACAGAAACACACACATATCGACACAACAGTGCGGTTAACAATCTCACTGTGTGCGGCTCTTTTTGAATCTGGACAAATATTATATACTACAGCCTCGGGCCAAACGTTGTTTTGTGACTGAAAGTGGCAGGTAGAATCTATAAAACCGCAGCATGTGCCTTTACATTGGTTTTTCTCCCCCATTGCTTAGTGCTGAAATATTTACATTCTGTAGTTTCCTAGCTTCGGATAAAGAGTCCGATTGCGTAAGATAACAGACTTCAAAAATAAATGCTTGAATCAACTTCTTCGATTAAAAATCTAGTATAGCAACTGTCAAATAACCAAGAAAATTAGAAAAAAGGTAGAAGACACACCTACACACACACACACAGGTACATGGGGCGACAGTTTGAGTGTCGGGCTCATAATCGCGAGGTAGTGAGTAGGTTATCGGAGTGGGTTGTGAGTTGTGTTCTCGAGCAAGACATTTTATATCACATTGCTCAGTTCCCTCAGCTGTAGAAATGAGTTGAGACGTCATTGGTGCGAAGCTATATCTGCCTTTTGGATAACATCGGTGGCATTGAGAGGTAATGTTGGTATGCATAGGTGACGGCTGGTCGTCCACAAACAAATTTGCTCTTGTGCCGCAAATGGGAAATTTTTAGGTGCAGTCCCACGTTCATTCATGACGGAGGGTAGTATTTATTCTTTAGCCATACATTTATATACTGAATATGGTTCCTTACACTTACATCTACATATACACTTACATTTACATATACATGCATACGTGAAAATGCGTATATTTATATGCCCATGTACGCATAAGATGTTTATACACGCAGATCCACACACACACACACATTTTTGCATATAAACACGTAGACATTTATATTTGAAATTTATATTGAAAGGAATGAAAATTCAGGCATAACATTTTATTATCTGATATCTTGTTTCAAGTACACGAGGTAATAGATCCCCACTGCCTCCATACTCATGCGATGCATTCACAATGGTTTTTAATCCATCGTTTTGATATTGCTTTGTAGCCACTCTAACATTCAGCGTGCTATCAATACGCTGTACCTGCACATTGACTACCGTTAGAGATGAAAACCAGAAATCAGGGTGCTTCATGTAATGGTGCAAATGAGACACAACTTACCAGACAAGTTTACCGACTACGTAATTTGTTACCAAAGAACAGTCTTTTCACACTATGAAATATAGTTAAATTGTGGATGCATTGCAATTTATTCCTAGAAAATATGATCCTACTAATATTTTTTTTTTCGTTTTAATTGTTTTAATCTACCACTCAAACTTCGGCATAGAGGTACGCATCAAAACAATTAAGGAGAGATGTACGCTATTGTCAGTATGAAAATTAGTCATCATACAATATGTGTTGAATATCGATTCTTGAATAATTTAAGGCTTTGGAGGAGAGTGACACTTTGCATTGACTGATATTTGGTTTCCAGATCATGCATATACGCACCCATTTCATCACCTCTCGTCGAAAAGCAAAATAAAAATAAACATTTTGCCATTGGTTTCAAACGCTTTAGAAAATCAGAGCGTGCTTCTCCAGTTTTTTTCCCTCCAATCATGTATCAACAACCGATGTGCCTATATTGCTAACCTGGAACCTGAATTCCTTCAACAGCTTTTCTAAACGATGCTGACCTAAGACAATTCAAAGATTTTGAGCAGTCCCTCCACACGATTTAATTGGTGCTGTTAATTCATATTAGAGATCGCAATTGAATTGCGATTTTGAGCAGTCCCTCCACATGATTTAATTGGTGCTGTTAATTCATATTAGTGATCGCAATTAATTTGCTGCTAATTCATAATACAGATCGCAAATGACAAGCACCACTGCTTGTTTAACTTTAATATTGCGTTTCCCTTCTTCGAATTCTTCATCGGTATTGCGTTTATTCATACCATCATCGCCACAGAAAATCCTGTAGGTGTCTGTGGATGGCCATCGACGCTCGTTAGTATGGATGCTGTTAATAGGAATGCTTTCAGAAAGTATTAACGAGTAACTTGACAACCAGCATTTACTACCAGAAGAACAGAAAGGTCGCAGAAAGAAAGCTAGAGGAAAGTATGATCTATTAGACATAGACAAACCAGTTCTAAGAGAAGTAAATGCTGGAAAGACAATTGTATCTATAGCATGGATAGATTATAGGAAAGCCTATGCAATGATCCCACACTTATAGATATGTGAATGTTTGAGTATGTTCAGTATAGGCGGCAATATAAGAGAATTAATTAGCTTTAGCATCAAAAATGGAAAGTAGATCTATACTCAGGTAAAAGTTAATATAAAAATGGAAAACAAATCTATACTCAAGAGAAAGTTAATATAGAAAGCGGAATTTTCCAGGGGGACTCGTTGTCCCCTTTACTATTTCTTCTATGTTTGACCCCGCTCAGTTTAGTATTAAGGAAAGCAAATACTGGGTATCAGCTCAGAAACAGTAGTGGAAATATTAACCATTTGCTCCACAAGGATGATCTGAATGAAGAAGGGATAGATTCCTTAATACAGACTGTAAGACTCTTCAGCAAAGATATAGGCATGGAATTTTTCATAGATAAGTGTACAATATTAGTCATGAGAAGGGGACAGGTAGTCAACAGCGAAGCATCAAGCTACCAGATGGCCAGAACCCTTGAAAGGAGGAGAGAGTTATAAGTATCTAGGAGTATTAGAATCTGACAGAGTGCTAACTACAGAAATAAAAACGAAAATTGAGAAGGAGTACATCAGAAGGGGGAGGAAGCTAATGAAGTCAAAGATAAATGGTCCGAATCTAATGAAATCTTTAAATAGGCAGTATCATTTCTTAGATACACAGCAGCTCTTGTAGATTGGACAATAAACTGAATTAGCAAAGCTACACAGGAGAACTAGGAAGGAATTCAATATGAATGGAGGACTCCACCCATGGGCAGGAGTAGCAAGATTATACCTACCTAAGAAGGAAGTAGATGAGAGTTAATATCAGTGGTAGACTGCATGGAGTTTGTGAGAGTAGATATAGACTCCTATGTAAGTAATAGTGAAGAATGTCTATTAAAATCTATGCAGGTAATAGTGAAGACTGTCTATTAAAAGCTATGCAGGTAATAGTGAAAACTGTCTATTAAAAGCTATGCAGGTAATAGTGAAGAATATCTATTAAAATGTCTATTAAAAGCAAGACATAGGGTAACAAAAACACCAAATGATCTTTAAAATCAGAAAAAAGAATAGAAATCATCTGACTGGCAGGGGAAGGCATTGCTTGGTTGATTCCCAAATATATTTTCAGTAAACAGTAAGAGTGAGGCATGGTTAGGGCTGCAGATGGGAAAGCTGAAGGAGACAGAAAATTTGTTAATAGCTATACAAGATCAAGTGTTAAGGCGTAATTAGATAGAAGCCAAAATACACAAAAACCAAGTAGATTCCCAATGTAGATTATGCAAATCAAAAGAGGAAAGCGTTACTCATAGAGGAAGTGAATTAGCATGGTGGCTCAAACAGAATATAAGAAACAACATGATAATCTAGGGAAAGCAATCCACTGGGAGCGTTGTAGAAAGCTAGAATTTGAAGATATTGGCAGATAGCACAAATATGAATCTTGTAATGTACTAGGAAGTAAGAAGTACAAGATGATGTAGGATTTTAACATTCAGACAGAGTAATAGAAGCTAGAAGCTAGAAGAATGATAACAACAACAACAACAACAACAACAACAACAAAAAAAAAAAAAAAAAAAAAAATAATAATAATAATAATAATCCTTTCTACTAGAAGAGCAAGGACTCAAATGTTGGAGAAAAGATTAAGTCCATTACATCGACCCCAGTGCATAAGAGGTACTTATTTAATCGACTTTGAAAGGATGAAAAGCAAAGTTGACCCCGATGGAATTTGAACTCAGAACGTAGCGACAGACAAAATAATAATAATAATAAAAATAATAATAATAATAATAATAATAATAATAATAATAATAATAATAATAATAATAATAATAATAATAATAATAACAGAATTGCTAAATAGAACTGGATGCGGTTACAAATGCTATGGAAAAACAGTCAGCCACCTTCTAGATATGGATGACCTAAAATTATATGCAAAAAACGACAAAGAGCTAGAAACACTACTACAGACAGTACACGGCTTTACCAAGGAAATAGAAATGAAATTCGGATTAGAAAAATGTGCCAAAGCAACCCTGAAAAGAGGAAAATTAGTTAAAAGTAGCAATATAACACTAGATAAAGCCAATGAAATAAGAGAACTAGACGAAAGCCAACCATATAAGTATTTAGGATTCAATGAACTAGATAGGATACAACGTACACAAATGAAAGAAAAAATAAAGAAAGAGTACTATAGACGAGTTAGATCAATACTAAAAACAGAGCTCAATGCTAAAAACAAGATAATGGGTATCAACACTTTAGCTGTCCCAGTTATAAGCTACAGCTACAACATCGTTAACTGGACACTAAACGAACTATGTAAAATAGACAGGAAAACAAGAAAAATAATGACAGGATATAGGATGCACCACCCAAAATCTGACATAGAAAGGCTATATATACAACGCACAGAAGGTGGCAGGGGTCTTATACAGCTAGAAAACTATTATAAAATAACCACCATAGGACTGCAAAAATACCTACTCCAGAAGCAAGGGAAACTAATACAAATAGCCACAAAACACGAGCAAAACAAAAAACTGTTTTCAGTATTTAAGGAAGCTGACAAATACAAACAAGAAATCAATCTACCTAACAAATACGAAGAAGAAGAAGAAGAAGAAACAACAAAAGCTATAAAACAAATGAAATCCAAACTA
>NC_142935.1:34823003-34835503 GCF_046866305.1 Octopus bimaculoides
TAATAATAATAATAATAATAACTATAATAATAATAATTCCTAAGATGGAATATATTCACAGACACGACAGAGCTGGGACCTATATACACTGGAAGCTATGCCGGCACTATGGAATAACAACAGAAAAAAGATGGTATAAACACACGCCAGAAAAGGTCACAGAAAACGAGAAAGCAAGCATACCCTGGGATATGCCAATACACACAGATAGAGAAATTAAGCCAAATAGACCAGATATAGTTGTCAAAGATGACGAAGAAAAAAAATGCTTTCTAATTGATGTATCAATACCAGCAGATGACAACGCTTCTCTAAAAGAAATGGAAAAACTGTCAAAAAACAAAGACCTGGAAATAGAGATAACTCGAATGTGGAATCTAAAAACAGAAACAATTCCTATCATAGTAGGTGCCTTAGGTATAATAAAAAAATATTCAGACAAATACATAACAAAAACACCAGGACTTACAAATATATATAACATACAGAAAATTGCACTACTGGGTACTGCACACATTCTACGCAAAACACTTTCAATACAATAAACGTATGAGCACCACAGCAAACCACAGCACATACCCAAGGCGCACAGAGCTGCGCTCGGTAGTGAAGTGATAGCACGTTATAAAAATAAAACTACTGAACAATAATAATAATAATAATAATAATAAAAACGACAAAGAGCTCGAAACACTACTACAGAGAGTACACGGCTTTACCAAGGAAATAGATATGAAATTCGGGTTAGAAAAATATGCCAAAGCAACCCTGAAAAGAGGAAAATTAGTTAAAAGCAGCAATATAACACTAGATAAAGCCAATGAAATAAAAGAACTAGACGAAAGCCAACCATACAAGTATTTAGGAGTCAATGAACTAGATAGGATACAACATAAACAAATGAAAGAAAAAATATAGAAAGAGTACTATAGACGAGTTAGATCAATACTAAAAACAGAGCTCAATGCTAAAAACAAGATAATGGGTATCAACACTTTAGCTGTTCCAGTTATAAGCTACAGCTACAACATCGTTAACTGGACACTAAACGAACTATGTAAAATAGACAGGAAAACAAGAAAAATAATGACAGGATATAGGATGCACCACCCAAAATCTGACATAGAAAGGCTATATATACAACGCACAGAAGGTGGCAGGGGTCTTATACAGCTAGAAAACTATTATAAAAAAATCACCATAGGATTGCAAAAATACCTACTCCAGAAGCAAGGGAAACTAATACAAATAGCCACAAAACAGGAGCAAAACAAAAAACTGTTTTCAGTATTGAAGGAAGCTGACAAATACAAACAAGAAATCAATCTACCTAACAAATACGAAGAAGAAGAAGAAACAACATATCTATAAAACAAATGAAATCCAAACTAAAACTAGAACACCAACGGACCATGATAAAACGATGGCAAGAAAAGCCCCTACATAGTAAATACTGGGCTAAACTAAATGCGAAATAAATAGACAGAGAAAAATCCCAGCAATGGCTGGGAAGCTCAGGACTCAAAGCAGAGACTGGAGGATTTTTAATTGCTGCACAAGACCAAAGCCTCCCCACCAGAAATTACCAAAAACACATAATGAAAAGAAATATAACAAGTAACTGTAGAATATGTGGAGATGGACAAGAAACAATGAATCATTTTATTTCTGGCTGCCCAGTCCTGGCTAAGAAGTAATATATTCACAGATATTAAAAGAGCTGGGACTTATATACACTGGAAGCTATGCCAACACTATGGAATAACAACAGAAAAAAGATGGTATAAACAGATGCCAGAAAAGGTCACAGAAAACGAGAAAGCAACCATACTCTGGGATATGCCAATACACACAGATAGAGAAATTAAGCCAAATAGACCAGATATAGTTGTCAAAGATGATGAAGAAAAAAAATGCTTTCTAATTGATGTATCAATACCTGCAGATGACAACGTTTCTCTAAAAGAAATGGAAAAACTTTCAAAAAACAACGACCTGGAAATAGAGAAAACTCGAATGGGGAATCTAAAAACAGAAACAATTCCTATCATAGTAGGAATAATTATTAGGTATAATTAAAAAAATATTCAGACAAATACATAACAAAGACACCAGGACTTACAAATATGTATAACATACAGAAAATTGCACTACTAGGTACTGCACACATTCTACGCAAAACACTTTCAATACAGTAAACATAAGAGCACCACAGCAAACCACAGCACATACCCAAGGCGCACAGAGCTGCGCTCGGTAGTGAAGTGATAGCACGTTATAAAAAGAAAACTACTGAACAATAATAATAATAATTGATTGGAGGTGTTATCATGTGCATTGTTTTGTCTTGGTATAAAAGATGGTCTACAGCAAATATTCTGCTTAATACCACAGATTTGCTTGTCATTTGTTTGACCTTAACCAGTTGAGCATGTCCCTTATTGGCTGACGAAATGTGCATCTCTGATCATGAGCAGAAGTAGTTGGGGAGCATCATAGCCATGTGTTGAGAGGAATTATTTGGGGTTTGAATAATTCACCTTTGGAAACATGCCTGTTTTGCTCAACATACTTAAACAAACCTTATTCAGAGACCATTTGAACGGGCTGGGCTACTTGACCTGAAGAACATTCTAACTGGGTCCAACCTGCAAGGTCATGCGCTGTTTATCTTGATATGAGATCACCATGTCGCGCATATATGGTCGTGATGCATGTGCCTGGTGTACCCTTATTAGACAGGAAGTCATCAGTAGTATATTCCCACAGAGACATTCTTCGTTATATATGTATATAGGTATATGTATATGTACATACGTGCACCAGCACCTACTAGAACTAAACGACGATTACATTTAGTTATTTTAGCGAATACGCGTAAGTGACATCGCATTGACAACACTGTAGCAACACCTAACGTCAATATCACATATCTATAATCTCTAAATTCTCACATTTATCGTGTGTTGCCTATATGTGGAATATGTACAAAAAAGTTTTATCAAATATAGAAGAATTAATCTAATGCAATTATTAAGCATCTTTGTTGTAAAGCACATATGAATCCAAATTTCAATTTTTTAATGATTTCTATAGATGCATCATTTGTGTGAGACATTTGATATTGAATGCTTTAATTTCCGTGTTAAGAAAAATAGTATCATCTTAGTTTGCATGTCACCTTGTTATTCATGATTCAGCGCATTAAAAAGAAGTAATTATAACAGCCATGTTTTTTTTATTTATTTATGAAGAGATGTGGATTACAGAATCTTATCGTCCGGCAGTTTCGAACATCGTAGTAAAAATTTCTGCTCCTTCCATTATATGAGAATGGAACGTAGAACCGGTCATAAGAAAAACAACTCATACAATATTGCAGTAATATCCCCGAATCTCACCTTTCTTAGAAAAATAAAGTGTTGCGATTAATTAAACATGCAGATATACATGCGATGAGAACTAATATGAAGTGAAACAGTTTTCTTTCTCATGATATAATTTACGGGTTATATGTGTTTTCTACAATGAGGGAGTTATAGTTTATCCAAGTATTGCTGCAGCAAAATGAGTATCCCTTCTGTAGTTACTGGCTACCTGAACGTACAGAAATGCCTCAGAGAGTCTTCAAAATATCAGCTGATTTGTTGGATAGTGGATAGCATAATTAACGTCAATCACGTTTTAAATAATTTTTTTCGTTTTGGATTTGACTGATGCTTACTGAGTGGTAATTGTTTTAATATACTGGACATTACCCTTTTAGCAAACTGAAGCGAATATCAAGGAATCTGATGTAATTTCTATGGTTCTGTGATGGGTCAGGAAAAGAATGTTAATCCCAGTTTTGGACATTAGAAGATGATTTTTTTCCATAAAGTTTTTCTTATTTTGTATATCATCAGATTCGAGTTTTTGCTAGCCATTGTATACATATAAACAGAATGATTTGCAATTGTTGATATCGACATAAAATTATTAAATACACACCCCATCTTGCATTTTCGTTGATAATACATTTATACACTACTTTAACGCATCTTCTCGACCTATCTGTAGGTGTTGTCTTTAAAATGATTGGCGGTTCGTCTGAAATAACAGAAAGCAAAGGCTGTATCACGGCACATGATTTTACTGTTGGGTGATTGCAATGTTTGCAAGCAAGCTCAAGATGCACGTGTGTTACCCATTATACATCCAGCTATTAATCATGCAACTAATAGTTTAATCGTCTTATTGGTTAATTATTTCATTAATATTAATATGTATAGTATAACCAAGATCTATGTCACCCGTTATCAACAAATGCTTTTTGCTAACCACTTTTGCATCCCTGACAAATAAAATGCAATATTTCTAGTTAGATTTTCGATGTTCTTCAATTAAAATTTGCGCAGTAAATTTAATATTGTCATTTTCATTCGGTACAGCTTCTGATTAATTAGTCGTTAAACAATTTCACTACGTAATTCTAGAATTCATCACTTAGAGTTACTGCTATCACTACAACATCTATGGCGAGGTAAATGCCTCATTAATATGATCACGGTTAAATTTTATTAAGTCATTCTTTAATATTTTTTCACCAAAAACATTTTTTCTAATTAGTTTATTAATCGTCTCTGTATTAAATATATACAGACTAGTTTTTTTTTTGTTTTCTGGTTTCCTTAACATATTAAAGCCTGCTTGGGATTTTAAATATTCTCTTAAAGTGATACAATTATTCAACTATAGCGTACAAAATGCCGTTCCTGTCATTTTATAGCGATTCAACAAAATATTCTACAATTAATCTAATTAATCTAATTGCAATTCATCAAAGGTTTTGCTGAGTTTATTTTTTGATTATTAATAACAACTGAATAGCTGTACTCTTGTTATTGGAATTTGCTTTGATACAATATTAATTAGAATCTCTTTTAACGGCCTCACTGAATTTCGTTAACTTCGCTTATTACTCTTAGAATGAAACGAAGGATATGATGAAGACACTATTACAGAGATATATTGACTATATTACCCACATTAATCCTAATGGATAATTTATAGGGAAAATATAAATATAATGATTATGCCGAAGAAAATGATTTGCATGTTTTATTTGAACGGTTCTCTATTCTAATATGGTCTATTAAAATATATTAGCAATTTACTGTTCGTTTACGTTAGGACAGAATGCAAAATATCGGGTCATGTATCATTATTAATTTTAAATTATAAACGAAGAATAAAGATGCATTCAACATGATTTTCTGTTTAAATACATTGTTATAGTATTATTTGGAGCACGTTTCCTGTGTTTTATGCCTATTAAAATCCAGTCTCCTGAAAAAAAGATTGTTATATTTAATGAAATGACATCTTCCTTTCAATACACAAATTTATAGATCAGCCACTTTTAGGATATTGCTTGAAGATGACAAAAAAAGAAATCGAGATTTTCACAGACAAGCCATTTAAGTCACCTTTTGTGAATATTAATACTAATTTCTTAATTAAGGCGGTAATCTGGCAGAATCGCTAGCACATCAAACACAATGTTTAGCGGCATTCTGTCCGTATTTAGATTCTGAGTTCAATTTTCTGCAAAGTCGACTTCGCATTTGAAACAAATATTAATTTCATAATTAAAGCAATGAACTGGCAGAATGGTTACCATGTTGCTTACCAGTATTTCGTCCGTCTTTACTTCTGATTTCAAATTTCGGGGTCGATGCAATAAGTACCAATTGATCAGTGGGGTCGATCTAATCGTCTTACCCTCTCTCCTGTGTCGAAATTTGAAATTAATATTGATATTCCCTAATTAGGTTTAATGACTAATCTCGTACGGAAATTAAATAGTCCCTTCAGAGGAAACTAGTATTGTACCTATGTCTGATCCTTTCTTCAAACAATAATGTTTCCAAACATAGCCACATAGTTAAAGTTTTATGACATATTAGCTATTTAGATCAACACTCAAATTTAAGATCGTTTTTCTGATAAACTAGCATTGACATTTTGTCTCAAAATGCGTGTATTCATATAAATAAGATGATGAGAATGGAGATAATAATTCACTATTTTTGTTCGTGCACTGAAAATCTAGCTTTCAATGGTAGGATCGTTTGAGCATTGAATAAAATTCCTAAAAAGTATTTATACTAATCTCAGCATTATGTGTTTCAATTCTGGTAAGGTAAACTTCTTTCTTCATCCATTGAAAAACGAGAAGGCGGAGTAGTCCGGAACTGATGGTTAACAAAATTGTTAACGCATTGGTTGGGAAAACTTGCGGTATATGTTCTGATTCTGTCTTTCTTGAGTTATATTCCAATCCTTTACTGAAAAACCGTCTCACTCCGGTCAGGAGTTGCAACGAATAGACTGTATTAACAATTCGAAAATCTAGAGAAAAAGTTTCCTTCGTTGGACCTTTAGAATTCTGTTTTCTACGGTCAATATATATTTTCAGTAAAATCTAAATATTTTTGTTATTTATTTGCAGGTCTTTAGTCTAGGTGTCCTTAATATTCTTCCAGCAACAGGGAATGATTATAAATTTAACTCTCTGTTATATAATAATTTCTTTGCCGCAAAAGAAAGTCTCCATAAGTTCTCTGGCTCTCGGATGATATGAGTCGACGTGATAACTACAGCAATACATGCACATATGTCCAAACACACACAGAGACAAACATACAGACATGCACACATATACACTCACGCGCGTACACACACACTTATACAAACTCGCGTGCGCACACACTTATACACATACACGCACGCATATACATATACAGACATATATCTGTATAAGTGTATATATATACGTTGTAAATGTTAAATGTTTCATTTTCATAAAGAAACCATAAACATGATATCTCAGTTGTGGCTGCTTAGCAAGAAATGCGCACTGACAATTATGAAAACATTTGTGGTGGTTATAAGCGAATAATAATTAATATATTTTTTTTAAATATCATTGCAATGAGAATTGAAGTATATAAATTCATGAATCCCAAACAGCAACTGCTTAGAACCAGGATTACCGGAAAAAAACAGTATACATACACATACACATACATACACACATACATACACACACACATACATACATACATACATACATACACACACACATACATACATATATATTTAAGTGTTTTATATCATAGATATAACCAATTACCTTTGCTATGCCCATTAATGGCTTTCAGAATGTTATGAAATTCATGCAATCTAATTTTATTGTTCTTCAAAGTTGTGTCTTTGCATCTAATTAATAAATCAATAGATATTAGATTACATACAGTGGTTCCTGTTGGGAACGTAATTACGATCAAAACCTTTCTTTACTAGGACATATATACTTGTTATCATCCAATCAATTTGTAGATTAATCATAGCTACTAGTAATTGAAAAGATTTACTTAAACGTTAATTTGATGAAAATTCTAGATACGCAAATTTGCAACCACGAAACGTGTAGCTACAAAAATAAATTCGGAGGTGGTATGAATTTTAATGGCTCTAGCGTTATTTGATCTTGAAAGTTTGTAAATTGGCTAATATACCACTCAATGCTTTTCACTTATTCTTCTCACTTGTGTGATTTAGCCAATACTTTAAATCATAGTATCCATAATTTTATTCCAAGTATAGATTAAAAATCTACATATGTAGGAATATACTTGCTCAGTTGTTGTGCAAATAATATGAATACATTTAAACTTACATGAGGGGATTTCAATTGTTCTATGAATGATATTTTTGAATTTGCATTATAAAACATAGAGGAACAACTTTTGAACATAATTTCTGTTGTCCTCGTCATTTAGATTAAAATAGGTACGTTGATTTCAAAGCTGCAGTCAATTTTCTTCTACCACCTAAGTTTTCCTGTTTTTCTACAGCGTACCCTCTGAATAAGCACAATTGCATTATTTGTATGTAAGTAATAGGGCTGGCCAGCTGTCTTTAAAATTTTATTTATAACACTGGGGAACATTTTTAGAAACAAAATTAGTTATGTTGCTTTTTGCAATTAGTCCTATCTAATTTGATGGTGATGTTTTCAGAAATGCCTTCGGTAATTTCTATTGCGTCAAGTTTATTTTCTGAAGCAATGATTCATACTTTTACCGAAAAATGTCAATTTAGCCGTCAAATGCTATCCTGAAATAAGAAACAAACACAAACCAAATAAGTCATTTTATTGTTTAAAAGAAATGTTACTCAAAATATTTAATAACCCATCTTAGGATAGAAATTTCTCTCAAACTAGAGTTTTAGCTGTTTAAGAAGTGTGAATAACTTGCACCACGCGTCTGTTTCAAAGTCCAATAGTACTCAGCCATCCAATTCTGTTTCACCTGTCTTGATATCTGACCTCCATGGTCTCGTTGTCTAGGTGGAATCTTTCTCCTTGCTCATCACACATTGCACTGGATTTTCAGGGAAGTAGTTCAGATAACTGAGCAGGAAATGCACTCTTATACACATGTTGCACCCTAGACCTCGAAAGCTGGTTAACTGGGCCTGCTCATGTTCTTGATTCTTTGATGACTTTCCAGGAAATCAGACATGCGCATTAAATGTATTCCATGCTTCTTTTACAACGCCAGATATGATCTCCAAAAGCTACACGTCTGGCCATAGCCATGTATTCTGTGACACGTCAGACACACCAGACTTAACCTTTTTAAAAGACAAATCTTGAAATTTTTTGCTTAGATATTTGAATTAGTCATGTATCAGTGTTTCAACACATGTTTTAAACAATATATGGGTTGCCGAGCCTTCGTTTTGAGAACTCAGTTTCATGTCAAAATAAGTTTTATTTCCAAAATTTATGATTACGTGTTTAGGTACAGAATGAGATCTATAAACATAACAGAAAACATGGGGACTGTTTTTCAATTTTCTTCTCTGAAAACTGGCCATAACTCTGAATTACAAAACTTCTATTCAAACTTGTAACCTAGGAAAAGCATTTTCAGAATTGTCAAGTTTTAAAGTAAATAATTGCAGATTTGCGATCACAAAGTTCTATAAAGAATACTTTATGAAGCGCTTTCGACAATTCTCAGATCATGCTTGGCAAACAGTGATCAATACTCATGTGACCTCAGAATTAAAATATTAAAGATGCATTCAAAGTACAAATTTTCGTAAGGAATACGTAAAAGTTCAACAAAACATGGCTCACCTGATTTGCAATGGCAGTCAGAAAAAATGATACTTAGCGTGGCATGTCGGAGAGATATTTTACAAATATGAGACATGTATGATGTTTAGGACCACAGATATGTTGTTTATTAACATACAATTCTACGAAGGACTCCTCTGACATCATCATGCAATTTAAAACTGGTTAGATTGAAAATAGCGAAAGTCGCTCATGTTTGATTCGTTTCATTTACTGAAGATACTTCAATCATAAGTTTTGTTTTCGTTTTCGTGGTTCAATCTTAAATGATATTAAAAATTGTGATGTCAAGTTCCCCATATGGGCATACAATTGGTGGAAACAAATCTATCCTAACGGAATTGTTGAAAAATATACGTTTCTGTTCATGTAAAACCATGACGTGACAGACCAAAATGGAATTCCTTTTACAAATCAGCACCCCTAAATTACTAGGGGACATAACTCCAATACCAGACAATGAAAACCATGATCCCCAGTGTAATATATTATTCTGTTGATTGCTGTATCATCAGGCTTTATGACTTAGGTGTCATTGCTAAGGAAGAATATTCAAACGAACTGAAGTATTCAGAATAGATTAATTAACAATCGTGACGTGTTTATTACAGCCTAAATTAAGAACAAGGTAAACGATCGAGATAATGCAGCAAATATTACAACTGTTAATAGTAAAATACTAGATATTAGACTAGATACTAGATATACACTTCGAAAGTGTATTGGAAAAAAAAGTTTTGTGCAGGAAGGAGAGTAGTTTCCAGCATTTAGAAGTACAGAGTTTAAAACAATGGTGACATTGTTCATGGCTTGGGCATACTTGTAAACATTATCCACAAGCGATCGACCTGACTCTTCTCCAAAGAAGCAGTGAATGTTTTGCAGATTTGGAATTTGGTGTTCTAGTTCGTGCACCATAACCGACGAAAACTGCCGAAGTGAGATATTGTGCAATTGTTAGTGCATGGGAGTTAAAAATGTAGAGACATAGGAAAAATGAACGGCATTGTTTTTAAAGACGTGATTGGAGAGATTGATATCTTTTATAGACACCGTTGAACAAAACTAAAAGGCGTGATATACATAGCATTATAAGGAAAATTTGAATATGGTGCTGTAAAATCCCAGTGTCCCGTTCCATCGGTTAATATGTTGGAGGTGTTGCAGTTGTCATTACATCAACCTACATAAGGGGAGCGCACTCATCAAAGCCTCAAAATCTCTATTTCATCGTCGCCTATGATGCGGTTTTTGTAACTTAGATTCATCTCAGTAATCTTCTAGGTTTATGCAGAAAACTTTGTACAGAGAAATAGAAGATAGGTATACATCGGTATTTTTGCCATGACCTTCAGAAATGTCAAACTTAACAGATCAAGATGACAAATTCGTCAATTTTAAATCTAACATGAAAGTAGAAATTTCAATGCTTGATTGACGTGTTAATTGTAGCGAGGATTAAAAATTAGTTTCCATTTCTACAATCACTTCTTCTATACACACGTATACACGCATATATATATATATATATATATATATATATATATATATATATATATATATATATATATATATATATATATATATATATATATATATATATATATATATATATATATATATATATATATACACTATACACACGCACGCATATATATATATATATATATATATATATATATATATATATATATATATATATATGTATGTGTGTATGTATGTATGTATGTATGTATATATGCGTGTGTGTGTGTATGCATGTGTGTGTGTCTGTGTGTGTCTGTGTGTATTCTTTTATTCTTTTACTTGTTTCAGTCATTTGACTGCAGCCATGCTGGAGCACCACATTTAGTCGAAGAAATCGACCCCAGGATATATTCTTTGTAAGCCTAGTACATATTCGGTTTCTTTTACCGAAGCGCTAATTTCCGGAGACGTAGAATACCTACATCGGCTGTCAGCGATGGTGGGCGGGGGAAAAATTAGACACTCACAAATGTGTATATATATATATATATATATATATATATATATATATATATATATATATATATATATATATATATATATATATATATATATATATATATATATATATATATATATATATATATATATATATATATATATATATATATATATATATATATATATATATATATATATATATATATACATGCATACATATGCGACGGGATTCTTTCAATTTACGTCAACTGTATCCGTTCACGCGGCTTTGCTCGGCCCGAAGTTATATTAGGAGGCACTTAGTGAAGGTACACCGCAGTAGGACTGAATCTTGAACCATGTTGTTTGGAAGCAAGCTGCTTACTACAGAATCAAGGGAAACTTGTGAAATATTTGGAAAAATGAAAATAAATTCTTCTTTCTGATAAGAAACTAGAATAGAATGTAATATTAATTTTGACAAATATTTCTTATGCAATAACTACATTATGTTTCACAGTAACGACCACTAAATTAACGTTATATAATATTTAGGAATGGGTGAAATAGTGCATATAGTAAGTAAATTACCGATTGTATGCGAGGTATATAATACGTGGGCGAATTCTGACATTAAACACCTTGATAATTGGATTATGTGCAGAATATGAAAGTTCAAACATTCGCAAGAAAGCGTATCTGCGAGAGTCCTTAATATCTTAAACCCTTTATATGTAATTTAATTATTACTGTGGCACTCCCTTTGACTCTATGAGAGCTAGTAGAATCCAATTAATATTGTAAAGAAGAAATTTTTATTCTTAATACTTGTTTGTAGAAATGCAACTTTATTTCTTGGTGATGAACGTGTAGAAAATTTACAACTGCCATCTAAATGTTGTCTAAACTATTCATCATAATTATATAAACGAATAACCAAACAGATAGCCAAAAGTTTATAATGTCTACAAATCGTTAGTTGTATAACGATAGCTGGTGTACAAATTAACGTTAGAATAGAATGAGTGAAAAATAGATTTGATTGGCATATTTAGGAAACTGATAATTGAATCTTTAAAATAACAATAATTAACAGCATAAAAGAATACAATAATTAAAAGCTAATATTATTCGCGTGGATTTGCTCCTAAATACAAAACTGTTTCTTAATTAATATAGGTATGAGAAAAAATGGCAATATTGATTTTTAACTCTTGATATAGTCATTGATATGTGGTATGTTAATATAGTGTAATATATCCAAATGTAATATATCCAAGATGGTGAAGAAAGGCGATGGTTTTAAAACGAGAATTAAACTCAGAAAGAATTTTACGTTCTAATTATTTGATAGGAC
>NC_142935.1:34843003-34848003 GCF_046866305.1 Octopus bimaculoides
TCTTTGTTCTTAAAATATACATCAATAGTAACGTATTGACTTCCTCTGGCGAGATACGCTATGTATTGCCAGATTAGCCTCAATGCCTTTTCAAGTCTGTCAGTTCATTTTCTAATCTTTTCTCCTTGATAGAATTAACTTTATGCACAAACTGTTTCTCCTCTATTTTCTTTAGCATGTCTTGTGGTCGTGGTAATTACACGGTACCCACTTCTTTTTCCAACATTTTCTCATTTTTTAAAAAATTATTGACGGTTACCTCTTTCTTTTGCACCTACATCACCTCCCCAAAACTTTTAATAACCTTGTCCATCTTCTTTACAGCTTCTACCAGATCCTCTTCAGACGAATACAGTTCCGAGTACTCCACTTCTGATTCACTCACGTCCGAATAAGCTTGAGTCACCCTCCTCAAAATGTTGAGGGAGAGCTCAACCAGAAAAAAACCGCTACAAAGCAGCATACAGCAATCAAAATTTCACAAAAACGATACAAACGTTTTGTTTCTTTATTGCCCACAAGCGGCCACGAAGATAATACATTATAAGGAAATGTGGGGACACATGATAGACAGGGGAAAAAAGACGAAAGAAGAAACAAAAAACTATGCTATAAAGGCTGAGAGATGAAAATGAGAAATGGAATGAAGCTTCCCCAGCCTCACTATTGAGTTACTTCATTTTTACCTCTGTTCATTTTTTCTTTCTCTACTCGGAGCCTTCCAAAATATCAACACCATGCACCTTCAGTAAAAATGTGTAGTTCATGTTCTACGGTAAATCCTGAATGACCAAATCAACCTCCCATATTTTATATCTATTTTTGAATTTTACAATTTTCCTTTCCCGTTCCTCGTCCAACGACAGGCCGCAATGCCACCCTTGCACGTTGTCGAACATGCGAGTGTCTACTACTCCAATGTCCTACCACTTTTTAATTTCTTCACACAAGTTTCTATTAGTGTCATCGAGCATACTAACATAGTTTCCTTTTTTCTTTGTTTCAGGTGGAGGGAGTTTGAATGACTTGTCTGACTGTATTTGTTTTTTGTTTCTGTGTTGCCGAACGATTGTGTTGCGGAAATTGCCGAACGATTGTCAAACGATTGTCAAACGATTTGGCATTTAGAGAACTTGTACCGAAGGATCGCCTGGGATTCAGTATTTTACCTGGTTTTCTCTTTTGTTTCTTCCTTTTCTGCTCTGGTGTCACCCATTCGCCTTCTGTTTCTGCTGCTGGTGGTATTATTTTCTCATTTTCTCTTACTGCTTCTTCCTTTTTTTCTTATCGAGGGCAGTTTGCATTAATGTGACCTTTCTGGCTACACTTGTAGCATCTGGGTATCCTGCCCTCTATACTCTCTAATATTTGCATTCTTCTTCATCTGTTCCTACTTCCACCGCTTGCACAGTTTTAGACTTTAATTCCTCCTCACCTTCATATGTCTCCTTGGTTTCCGTAGATTTTATATTGCTTTTGCTTTCTTCCTCTTGGAGCTGATAAACTCATCACTCCCCTCTTTCACTTCGTTACTTTTCTTTATATTGCTGACTCGCTCACCATCACTTTTATCTTCTTTCTCCTTTTCTTTCTCTTGTTCCCCCCCCTTTTTCCTAAAGCGTAAATTCCTCCAAGGGGCATGGACCTTCATATGGCCCCGTGTCCCACAAATGTAGCCGTCATATGGCAGTAATTTTATTCAGCTGAATACACGTCATTCATTGGTTGAAATTACCGAAATATGACAACTTTAACACGAAATAACTTTGAAAATACAAAATTTTCTCAATAACACTAAGAGTAAAATAGGTTTTATGTGACACATTCTACCAGTATCCGAAGTTTGAAAGTGTTTAGTTACAAAACAGTGCCGTTCAAAGGGTAAAAATCCGACTATTTAATTTTTTAACTCTAATTATTGATGTAGACTGGCAGCCGTTTTGTGTAATGAACTTTTAAGTTTAAATGGTTGCTTTGACATTATATTTCTAAGTCCAAGTTCTGAAAACATAATTTGTGAAGCCAGATTTTATGAATCCAAATTTCCGGAATCCATATATTTTGAAAACCAAAGTTGCGAGGCCAATTTTGGACGAAACCAAATTTGTGAATCCAGAGTTGGTGAAGCCGGGTTTCTAAGTCAGAATTTCTGAACTATATATGTTTTACCTTTATAAATATTTTGCCTGCACGTCTAGTGTAGCATTAATTTATTTTGTCCGTATATATTTGTTTTGTATGTAGGCTGGTTGTGTATGGTGACACTTAATTATTAATAGTAATTTTTAAAAACTTCATGATGTTTTGGTGTTCTGGCTTCACCCCATCATTGTCGGTTGTGTAAATTCTTGTTATCGCCACCCTGTCGTAATACATACATACATATATATATATATATATATATATATATATATATATATATATATATATGTGTGTGTGTGTGTGTGTGTGTGTGTGTGTGTGTGTGTGTGTGTGTGTGTGTGTGTGTGTGTGTGTATATATATATATAAAGAGAGAGACAGAGAGAGAGAGATAGAGAGAACTTATAGCTCCTTGTATAACATATTTTACTGAACTTAATTTTGCTTAATGTGTTAGAGGAGCACGGTTAACGTTAATATTTAATGCGAAGAAATGTAATGTTATCTAGTTATATTTTGTTCCTTCCAATCACATCGTTTTGAAAACAAGTCATTCTTTATGACCTTCGATAATGTAGATATTCCTCAAATTTAAATTCGAATACCTTATACTCTTATCCCAACCAAGTTAACTAATCTATTTTTTTCTTCGATTTGCTAGCTAATAATCGAATTCATTAACAATTAATGCGTTCGATATACATAACTATACAGTACAACTTTGTACATATTTCAATATTGAAAATAATTGCTGTCTGTTGTGTTTGGGGACAGTCATTTCACGTTTTTAGTCATACATTTGTTATCCATAGGATAAGAATTTGTGTTTACACATTGTGAAGTTTTCGTTGTGTTTATTAAGCAATTTTAACCCCAAAATTACCACACCTGATTTATAGTTAATGGCATAATAGAAGTTATTGTTTGTTTAAGAGTGAATGGAGAGGGTACAATTTACAATGGTTTCGATAAAAATGCTTTCTGTTCTTAAGAAGGAACAGAAAGTGTATATTGTTTCATCGTATAAAAGGGGGTTAATAAGATTTTGTCCAGAAATCACGTTTTCAGAATTTGAATTTCAATCCATCCCCACCGCAATTTCTTAATTTGTAAATATTTTTCGAATTTTTCTATTGTTATCTATATCGAAAATACAGAGATTACGAATCTGGGAAATATATATATATATATATATATATATATATATATATATATATATATATATATATATATATATATATATTATATATATAGTTTAATTTTTTTTAAAGAAACACTCGATGCTCCTTCTCCGACTTCACCCATCCATCATCTACCCGCTTTGAAAAAGCTAAAATCTCCCAGGCGTCGAATTCTACTGAAATAGCAGACATAAAAAATACCAGACCAATACCAGAAGACCCGACATGCTAGAAACAACAGGTAAACGTTATTATTTCTGAAGAAACTTAGACGCTTTCTAAAAAGGTAACAGTGAAACATCGGGAGTGTGTAGCTCTTTGAAAGTGGCGAGGTGATGCTTAAAATAATTAAAGATTCGTACTCTGTTTTTTCCTCATGTATTACCGAGAAAACAAATTTGAAAAAAGTTGAAAATAAATTTGATGTAGAGAGGGAGAAAATTAAAGTATTGGGAACGTATTTTGAGAGTGAAATCTTAATTTCTTGTATCGCAAACATAGGAATCGGAAGAAATTTAGGAAATTAAATAGGGGGAGTGGTGAATATGTCACCTCGGTGATGCTAGAAAGAAGTGGTAAAGGACAGAACTTCTAGGAAAACGTCTTTTCAAGTTTATATCGAAGATCCGGTTTTTAAGTACGCTCATCATAAACAGGAATTACACAATAGAAAAAGATAATTTCAATTCGAATTGAGGTGTTAATTTCAGTGTGCGCACAGCAAGAAATATAATACGTACAGAAGTTTTACCTAAAGTGTCTATGTGTGTGAGTGTGTATGTGTGTGAGTGTCTATGTGTGTGAGGGTGTATGTGTGTGAGTGTGTATGTGTGTGAGTGTGTATGTGTGTGAGTGTGTATGTGTGCAAGTGTGTGTCAAAAGGAGTTATTTTATGGCATTCTTTTGTTTGAAGAAGCAAAGTTGTCGGCACGTTTATATGGGACCATATGATTGTTCGTTAATTTCGTAAAAAATATTTTACGAAAATATTGAAAGAGAGGAGAGCAGGAAAAGGCAACATTTGCTTTGAAATGACAGTAGAAAGTAAAAGACGGGGAAAGTGAAAGACGCATGTACGAGTATATGAAATGGCGATGTGTGCCTGAGAGAGATTGAGAACGAGAAAAGAATGAGTGAGTGAGTGAGTGAGTGTGTGTGTGTTTTGATATATGAAGTTTTTAAATGCATGCGCAAGTGACACTTACTCTCTCTCTCTCTTCTCCCCACACACATTATCTTTCATATGTAACCATAATCTAAGCACTGAGTGTGCATATTCTTTACCTTCATCCATTAATACATATACATCATATTTTATGCGTGTGAGGAAGAGAGAGATAGAGAGTGTCTGTATTTCCTCATTATATATGGAGAAATGGATTCTTTTAATGCAATTTCTTTTGGCTGTGGCTTATTTTAATACAATATGTATGTGTACATTTTCATGAATGTGTCTGAGTACAATTTTATACATGCGTGAAACATCGAAAGAAAGTGTAACATTAGAAGCAAATCGAATTATTATCCGAAAATAACATCAAAATAGAGCGACCCAACCTAGTTTCCGAGGTTATTTTAGTACTAAAAAAGAGATGTTGTGCCAAAAACATAGTTTATTTGGTAGACAAGTAATAAGCAGTTTTCTTTATTATAATACAGATGTGACTAATTCGAAGAA
>NC_142935.1:34853003-34908003 GCF_046866305.1 Octopus bimaculoides
AGATAGATAGATGATAGATAGATAGATAGATAGATAGATAGATAGATAGATAGATATAAATGGATGGATAAATGGGTAGATATATAGATATGTTACATTATTGGTCACACAGAAGGGACAAAATACAAAGTAGAGCATTTCTTTTTGGGAAGAAGAGAGAAAAAAGTGGATCAAATTTCGATCAAAAAGGATCGTTGAAAAAAAAAGCCGATCAGTAGGGATCGTGTATCACAGAAATGTCAATGTCAAAAGGGAGAACAGATTAGGTTTATCCGTGGAAAGAAAGCTTAGGGAAACGACCACGGTAACCTTAGGCAATTATGTCATGCGAAAAATACATTACAGTAAGTGACTCACTTTTTCTTTTCTTTTTTTTCTTCATAGTACTATGCTCAAGTTAGTTCCGTCATTCACACGTGCCATCCTTGCTACATTCACCCATCTTTTTTTGAAACATTCACTAAACAAAACTTCCTTCTCCACTCTCACCTTCCTCCTCAAGTGATACTTGAAGAAGTTGATGAGAGAGGAAAGTGTTTGTCTCTAGACCTTTCAGACGTGTCCACCATACACATTCTTTCGCCATAGCCACTTCTAGCTTCTTAACTAGGTCACGGTCCACTGTGAAGATGGTTGAAGATGGTTGAAGATGGTTCCCGTCAAAGCCCGATTTACTAGCGTGCTAATCCGGTCTCTGAAAACCTGTCTCGACGGGAAAGATGCGTTTAGTTTCCAGTAACCAGAATCCTGCCTATGTGTCTTATCTCAGTCTAGCGTACACGCCACAAGTTTGTGATCCGTGTAGCTGACGATGTGGAATTGTGTACACCCTACACTATCTCTATCTACAGTCCTACAAAGGATTCTCTCTAGATATGATCTCGATGACCCGATGAGGTTACTCCATGTCCACGTTGATGCATTCGGGTGGTCGAGACGGTACCTGTCAGGCAGTTGAAAGCATTTGAGGAAGGCTCTGATGCATTTGCATCCTCGTCTATTCCTATCTCTACCCACGTAGTCGAGATGCGTGTCCAAGGTATCATTCCTATACCCCACTAAAAAGTATAGGACGTTCCTAGGAATACTTCTAGACGTCGAAAGAAATCCAGCCGACCAGTTAAAGGCGGTGTGTAGATTGATACGAGTCGAAAAGCGTACCCATCGCTGCCATCGACATCTAGGAGAAGCAGTCTACCCTCCGGATCTACGAATATTGTCTTTACTTCGAGATTCAGACTCTCTCGAAAGAGTACCGCCGTGCCACTACCACCCGTTCTCGGCAGACAGGTAGAAAAATAAATGTTAAACTTTCCGCCAAACATGGACTTTAGAGCCCGTGGATTATGGAGTCTGGTCTCACATATGGCTTTGATTTCTAATTCATGTGACTTTATGTCGTTTAAGAGGAACCCTTGTTTCCAAGGGGACCCCAAGTTTGGCGCATTCACACAGCCAATCCTGATCATAATCCTAATGATTTGTATGTGTATAAACACTAATGATAGGAATAGAGCGTCACCAACCGTCGGAAATATTTTGTGTTTCCTCCTTCGGTATTTCCTCGAGGAGATCACTATAAAGGTTTTTGGAAGAGTACTTCTGGAATCTTCCAACCGCATCGGGGTAAATAGATTTTAATGTGTGGTGCAGGGTTGGCGTGATGCGCAATACTTTGATACGTTCTGGTGGTGTTGTGTGTGGGTGGTTGCTTGTTTTTATGTCTTGGTATGTCAGGTTAGTTTTGTGTTGATGAAATTCATCGACTCTATATTTTTCGTGTTGATGGCAGCGAGCATTTTGCGTGTGTTTGTTTTTGAAGTGTTGCTGTCGGTCTTGATATTGTGTGTGCTACTGTTGATGTGCGAAAAGTTTTCGGGAGTTGTATATCTTCCTGCTTTCTTCACTTTTGGATTTGATTTGATTCTTTTTTGCTCCTTTTCCTCCTTCCATTTCTGGCTATCTGCCATTCCTCACTGCTTTCGTCTTCCGACGAAATGTCTGAGGAATCGGAAGGCGATAGGGGCATATTGTAAGCTTCTATGTATGTTTGTGTAATTGGTTGTGTTGGTGTTTTCGTTGATGTTGGTTATTTACTGTTTGTGTGTGGTGTATGTGATGTGGGGGAAGGAGAATCAGTTTTTGTATTGTCTTTTGGTTTTACTGTTTCTTTAGTTCCTGCTGTTATTGTTGGTGGTGCTTTTACAGGTGCTGTTGTATGTTCATTTGTTGGTGTTGGTGGGTTTGGTTGGTATGTTTCTTTTGTCATACTCCCTTTGCTTGCATTCTGTGATGATGGTGGGGTGGGTAGTAAGGGTTCTTTTCTCATTTTCCTTTTTCCTTGTTGTGGTTGTTGTTCTTGTTCTTGCTTTTCTTCTTTCTTTGCAGTTGGGCAATCAGTGTTTAGGTGCTCTTCGCTGCCACCCAAGTAACAGCGAAGCCTCCTACCTTCTACGATCACGTATAGGATATGGCCGTCTGGCAGCTCAATTTGGTGCGGGATCTATTGTTTGATCTTGATCTGTTTGTATCAGCAACTGAATCGTTTTTCCCGACAAATTTTGTTGCTCAAATGCAGCAATCTCTAGGATGTTTATGTTATCCTCCATTTGACTAGCGTCCGTCCAGATAGATGGATGGATACATGGATGGATAGATAGATAGATTGATAGAGAGAGAGAGAGAGAGAGAGAGAGAGAGAGAGAGAGAGAGAGAGAGATGGACGGATAAATAGATAGATAGATAGATAGATAGATAGATAGATAGATAAAGATATTTAAAGAGAATGAGAGAGATGCACTTTATTTCTATTGTAACTAATCACTCAGAACCTACGAATATCGTTGAATCCTCAAGAACATATCAGCAAGACTGACTTGTGTAGACAATGAGAGAGATAATTGTTCCCATCACTTTTGTGAGGTACGATAAAGAAAAACAACTCATATATCGACTTCACTGTAAGTTTTCTTCCTTTCTTCAGTAAAAAATATAATAATAATAGGTAACACACTCTTTGTAATGGACGAAAATAGTCAAAATTATGTGAGTTAAGATTACACTCTGCAATTTTACATTACTGCAATGAGAGCTTTACAAGTAAAGAATTTGCTGTATAATGCACGTCTGGTTGAATTCAAGCAAAATGTCAAGCCTTATTAATACCGGTACCAACATTGTCTCATAGATCGTGGTTGCTATTCAGAACATGAATAGATAATATCCATATGAATTTTACGCTCATATGAGCTGAAAACCTCTACTCAAATTCTATAGATCTCCCTATCATCATAATAGGAAGAATGGCAAAAACAAACATAAAACTGAGAAGCATGTCGGGCTCCAACAATGGTAGACACTATAAACCTTTTGAAATTCTGCCCGCAGCAACAGTAACAACATTTCTGAATTTGACTGAACTATACACTGTAACTGGATGTAGTAGTGAGAGCCGACGATATAAAGACTTCACGAGTATGCATCTAGCATCACATTTGCATCATCTATTTTGTAGGTACGAGTAAACAGAACGTCTATCTGCTGTTATAGTAATCATTTGAAGTTTAATTCTACACAATCAAATATTCCAATGCAGGTTTTATAAAACAATCATCAAGATACACAACTATATAGAAATGATACAAAGAAAAAGAAAACACTTCTAAAACTGCGAAGCATTACATGATCCATTATTATTAAGATGTATCACCACGTTTTACACAAATACCAAAACACTTACACAACGATTGCAGGGATAAAGTCAAATACATCCATATAAACACACACACACACACACACACACACACACACACACACATACACACACAAACACACACACACACACACAGAGGCATATATTTGTACTTACGTAGGTGTATATATACCTCCATATATTTTTATTTGTATATGTATATATACACACGCACAGACATTTTTTTTCTGGGCACACATACATATATACTGGAACTGTAGATCTTATTATTTCGAAGAACTAGACACAGGAAGAGAACTACAATAGACATGTGAAATACTAAACAAGATGCATCAAACTGGTAATTAAGGTTTACATATATATATATATATATATATATATATATATATATATATATATATATATATATATATATATATATATATATATATATATATATATATATATATATATGTATATATATATATATATATATATATATATATATATATATATATATATATATATATATATATATATATATATATATATATATATATATATATATATATATATGTAAACCTTAATGTAAACACACACATATATATATATATATATATATATATATATATATATATATATCGTATTTTCAATGGTGTGATAAATAATATTAAGGTAAAATATCTGTACCGGCAAACAAAACAGAATTACATGTTGTGAGAAAGATGGATGGACTCTGTTATTCTTTATTTTATCTTCGTCCTTAGCGTATGTGATTAGGAACTGCAATACGAGAACATGTCTTGAAACACAACTTTGTATATACAAATGAATATATATGTTCCCGCACGCACATATATAGTCATACACATATACGTAATTTAAGTGTAGCAAAGGGCGTATAAATATATGCGTGTATGTAGGTATCCTAATACATACATTCGTACATACATACGTAATACATACACATACACACACACACACACACACACACACACACACACACACACACACATATATATATATATATATATATATATATATATATATATATATGTGTGTGTGTGTGTGTGTAAGTATATATATATATATATATATATATATATATATATATATATACATGTGTGTGCGTGTGTGTGTGTTTGTGTTTGTGTGCATGTAGGTATTTATGTACGTATGTGTGAATGTATGTAAATGCGATGCGTGCGTGTGTCTTTTTACTATATATATTGAGATTATAGTGAATATTATGTGAGGAGAATCCTTCAATTACGATAGTGTTGAAGCACAAACCAGCAATATTTAGATATATGTTCTAGGTATTGCTCTCTGTATACATAGACTTAGAAACATACATACATATGTATATTATATACATATGTGTGTGTAAGTATATGTACATATATGTATATCTACATATATATATATATATATATATATATATATATATATATATATATATATATATATATATATATATATATATATATATATATATGTATGTATATATGCATATATATGTATATATATGTATATGTATGTATATATATATATTCACATATATTCACACATAAAAACATGTGCATGCAGAAAAATGGCTTCCAAAATATACTTATGTTAAGCAACCAACGTATATCAATAATCTGAGGAAGGTAAATACACACAATACTGCAGAGGAAGAAGGAAAATCGAACAATATAGTGCATATAATGCCCAAATAGAAACATGAATTAACGTTCTCCACGTGGAAAGCTTACATACAGCCAAAATAAAATATGGCACAACCGAATTGTAAGCGTACTGAACTTATCATAAATCTATTTAATATCTCATTACAATACCTGCAAACTACATTACATGCAGTACTAATATATCGAGGATTCCAGCCTTATCATACATACCCTCGTATATCATTAGTCATCCTGATTATACCACACACATTTCAAGATTCCTTAAGTATCTTTTCTACCAGAGAAAGTAAATTACACAGAGAATTTAAACTTCGATGGTAAAAGATGTGAAGTCACCCGTGTCAATATCTGTACATTCTTAACCAAGTGATTTATGACATAACTGTTTGAAAAATTGAGTATTTATGGAAACAAGACATATATGTGACGACGTAGCTGAAATAAATCTTGCGGTACAAGGACCTCCAAAATATGACACCTATTTAAGGAAACATATCATCTTGGAAAACATGGCATGCAAAAAAAGACTGCCTTAATTCAGGCATCAAAACAACGATTCACTGACTATCTAGATACTCTAAAAATATTATGCTCGTAATAGTCTATAAAATATGGGCTACAGAAATTGACTCCTAGTTTGTTATTTTAGACATGTATGCCTTTTCTCCTTGATCAGAGTGCATTCAATTTACGTAAACATTAAATCAAATGAAACGTAGAATCAAGCGTTATGAAACATGCAAGTCATTCTATGAAAAAATCGTCTAGCGTCGATAACAAAATCAATTTAAATTCTAAACCACGTAGGGACCTACATACGATTCTTATGATGTAATGTAGTGACTTCGCAAATACCTGCATGGCAGAAGAATCCCGTACTGTGATTGATGGGATTGTCGAGAAATTCAACGCTGGGAATAAACTCCGTTGTGCACACCCACACAAACCGATTGACCACCAAGACAACACACAGAGTAAAAGCATGAATTTGACCCCACCGTCGACACATTCGATAAATGAATCAATGAGATTTCTCATCAAGAACTCAGAACTAATAATACCAGCAGAAGTACTAATAACGACAATAACAATGATAATATTAATAACAATTAGTTTAATAATATTCTTATGATAGATAGTGTGGGATGAACGTGTTTCTTTTTTTGCAAAATTTGCTTTCCAAGACAACAACATATGCAAATAACTCACACAAAAACTTAAATATACATAAATACATTCACTTATGTTTATATGTTTACATATGGGTGTGTATATACATATAACATTTTATGCAAAATATGGTTTGAACCTTAAATAGTGGAGTCAATTTACATATTGGAAAGCTTATCCGAAAGAGAGAAATTAATATAAAATCTTTCCCATGTGAGATTCTATATGCATACATTAACTGAATACATGAGCGCGCAATTTATAAGCATGAATAAGAAAAACTGAAAGAGAAGGAACTGCTAGGGAATATTTCGAAGATAGAATTTCCATTTGCAAATCATTAATCAAATATTCTGATTATTTTCCTATTTGAATCTATAAACATAAACATTTCAATCTGAGTACATATACTCAAGCACGTGTTGGCAAAACACTTTCTTTCTCCCCTATCTATTATTTGGTGAGCCTTATCTACAAGCATTCTATATTAGAAACTGCTATACCACAATCGAAACCAAAACAAAAGATAACGATTTCTTTCAGGAAAAATATGTTGTTCCATATACTTCTACAATTTATACAAGCGTTACTTCGTTAGTCTCAATCATGTATCGTTTGATTTTTCTAGTGTTCCTCTCATTGTAGCACATGTCCTATTTAAATTTTAGGTAGGCATTATTGACAGATGGACATGCCTGCAAAGTTGTGGACTACAGTGACTGATCTCCTAAAGCCAGCAGTCTTCCGAGTTGTACACGAGGTGTTATCAAACATTTCTTAGACTAGGTCTATAGCGCGCCAACAGATGGCAGCTCACTGTTGCATGTGCAGTGCGAACTAGCAGTTAGCTTCATAAGGCAGTATGCCGAGTGGTATTGCCGTGTTTACTTTACAAGTTGTGAAATGTCTGTTTTTATGGTTATATATATGCTATAGTTAGATTTTGTCATGGCCAGGAGCAAAGGGCCACGTGGAATTTTGCATTAGACTTCGGAAGTCTGCGACAGAGACATTGAGCATGTCTCGGCAAGCTTATAGCGATGAGGCATTGGGTTGTACGCAATGATTCCAGTAGCACTGTCGCCTGGCGCTTCAAAAGTGAAAATATTTTCCTGCAAGATGATGAGCAATCTATAAGGCATGTCGCAATCGTCAACCTCGAAAATGTGGTATTATACATCGAGAATTCCCCAGGGCCATCGAGATTGTTACTGCGACATTTTGAAGCGTTTCAGGGAGAACAATTAGAGCAAAAAAGACCAGATCTGTGGAGAGTGATGAATTGTATTCTTCGCCGATCGCCTCACCCCTGAGTTTCTTGCCAGCAAAATCATTGTATCGCGTCCGCACCCGCCCTATTCGCCAGATGTAGCACCTGCAGATTTCCATCTTTTCCTCAAGAGGAAAATGCAGTTCAAGTGTCACCATCTTAACACCCTTTTCGAGATCCAGAGTGAATCGTAGAATCTCTTCGCCGCTTTGACGGAAAACGACTTCCAGGCTAGATTCCAAAATGCGGAGGAACGCTGATTCCGGTGTACTGTTGCGCGAGGTGGCTCTTTCGAAAGAGTTGTTAAAACTTCTTTTTATTAAACGCAACTAGTCTGGCAACCTTTTCATATCTCCTAGTAAGTTAAACTAAGGGACAATATTGGAAGCATGGATAGACATTACCACCTTGTATAGCATAGACTTCGTGATTAATGAGTAAGTCCATAGTTCTCAAAACACCAGATCTTCCAATCTGGAGACACATCTACGCATATTGTGTTTAGAATCGTGGTGAAGTCATTTTCGAGCAGCAATTATTATTATGGCATGAGTGACACCAGAAAATTTCTCTTCTAACGGGATTTCATTTTCATTCACATTTCGTTCTGAATATCCTTTAACTACACTAAAATTTTAAATAACAAAAAATTAACTCACTCAAAGTTTTTTTTACATAATATATCTTCCATTGTATAAATGGTAATAGAAATACTGCTCGTTTAGGGTTCTATGGATTGGAAAGTGGAATATGTCCGTATAAACTTAATGTGTGTGTGTGTGTGTGTGTGTGTGTGTGTGTGTTTATTGTTTGAATCTTCTAAGAGATCATAAGTCAGGGAGAAGATGCACTCATATAAATGTTTGTAGAGAAGGTGTATTATCCAAGTCTTATAGTATAAGACTATAGTATAAAACCATCACAGCTAGTCTTACCAATCGGTTTCGAGCAAAAAATAAAATTGAGTGTTTGGCAACAAAACAATTATATAAATACGCTCATCAGAGGTAGCCGACATAGAAGGGAATATGGTGATTGCTCTCCACATTCCGGAGGTGGATTAACACGACCAGTCGGCGTCTGCTGTAAAAAAACGTGGTGTAAGGAAAAAAGGACTAGAGGATTTGCTCAGAGTTATGTCCCTTGGCCAGGTATGTTATGGAGCCAGCAAAAGTCATCATTGAAGTTGGTATAATCTCTATTAGCAATGTGGTCACATTGCGGGGATGGGGTGTGTGGTGTATGTAGCAGTGTTATATGTATATATTTTCTGAGTTTATATATATATATAATTCAATCACTACTACCATCTGCAACAGGTCACTTTCAGGGCACTTGACCATTTAACATCCTACTACTATCATGGCACTCCCGCATTCTTCTTCTTCTCCTCATCCTCCTCCTCCTCCTCATCCTCTTCTTCTTCTTCTTCTTCTTCTTCTTCTTCTTCTTCTTCTTCTTCTTCTTCTTCTTCTTCTTCTTCTTCTTCTTCTTCCGTATCAAAAAATGGCAACGACCTCCAGCCCACAAGAGTAAACAAGAGAGACAGAGACAAGCAGAAACAAGGAAAATCCTTTTGTATGCGAATACTATGCAAATATTCTTTTAAAAATCTTTTCTTTTAACTTTTCCAAAATTTAATTGTTTTCCATACTTACAATCTCAATGACTTAAACCGGTACTGATATATATTTTATAAAATTATTTTTGCATTTTCTGCATTGACTTTTTTTCCAGGATGTAGCAATATCTAACGCTGTGTTCGTTACTTTGTTTTCTTTCTGTAAAGGATAACGTTGTGGGTTTGTTATATTAGCGTGCAGTGTATGATGTATAATGTATAATGTGCGTATGGGGTTGTTTATATTTGGGGGTGTAATTTGCTTCAGAAGCTATGTGCTGATTTTATATGGGTGCATTGGTGGGGTGTGTGTTATGGTCAAAGCCTTGATGTCATGTCCAAAAGCATTTGTGGAAGGTCGTTTGCGAACGGTTTTGGCAGGGTACCGTGGTGAGAGTCATGGTGAGTCACGTAGGTCTGACAGAATGAAATTTATGTTACGTGGACAAGGATTAAACACCGCACTCCTGCTACTGAGGTAAATATCCGGGCCTTGAATGCCTTTTAAAATCGCCCTCTTCTCAGCTAGGCATAATCTGCGTTCCCTGCTACTATTTAAGTACGGCTTGTATCTTTCAATGATCTTCCACTTTATGGTGTACCCCGTGTGCTAGGGTAGGGTTGTGGCGTTACGTCTCTTTGGGATGTTGAATGGTTATTAAAGCGGGTTCTGAAGGGGCCTTTCGTTGACCCTACATATTTCCGCACAATCGGTTGTCCGTTGAGTCATGTTGCTGTTTCCTCTGTCTCGTAAACAACTGTTTCCATATTGTATTGTCCGTTAAGGGGACAAGCTGTGTTACCCCCTACATTTGCATCCTGCTTCAGTCTATCGTACCTACACGACCCACCATCATTGCAACCATGATTTGCCTACCTCGACTTTTCGCAAACGACTTTCCACCAATGCCCTTGGACATGACATAAACGATATATGCATATAACGCCCAGAATAATTTATACATATACCACTGCTACATATACCACACACCCCATTCTCGCAGAGTAACTACATTGCTGATACTCCAATGATGATTTTGCCGGCTCCACAATATACCTAACTAATGGACATAACTCCGAGAAAATCCCCTGATCCTTTTTTTATTCCACCACTTTTTACAGCAGATGCCGACCGGTTGTGTTAATCCACCTCCGTAATGTAGAGAGTAATCGCCATATTCTCTTCCAAGTCGACTATCTCTCATGAGCGTATTTATATAATTGTTTTGTTGCCTAACATTCAATTTTATTTTTATTTTTTGTGTGACACCGATTGTTACAACAAGCTGTCATGTATACTTAATACTATAAAACACGGATAATATATATAGAGAGAGAGATACATTAACAGATATATTAAACATTTTCAGAAAAAAGTGACTAGGAAACTATCGTATGTACTCAAGGTCAGTTCACATGGTTTTATCATTTCGGCAGAGATAAATATTTATCAGACTGGTGGGCAAGACGTTTTGAGCTATTAACAATATTTGCTTTCTGAAATAAAATCATGTCTGGGATAAAATGAAACCAATATCGTCCAAAACCAAATAAAGGAGATATTTTCAGTATTAGTACGTGACTGCCATAACAGAGAAATATATAGTAAACATACATAGACACACATATGTATACACATTAATGTATATATACACCCAGAATTACGCTAACAGCTTTGAAGTGAAATTTAGGTTTTCTCAGTTTCGTTGAACCGATTTCGATAAAACTTCTCCCAGCTGGTTGGCACACTGCGGCAATACCATTGTTACGTTTTCATTTATTGATATAATGAATTATTTAGCCACATGAGCGCCAAGGCAAAAACGACCCGATCGTGGAACGTCCAAAACTGTGACAGCTTGAGATTTAAGGAATATTGACTGCACGTTACCTGGGAAACCTGAACAAACAAGTAAACCATTTTCACCGCCTTTGGACTGCCGCATGTACCGAAAACCATGAGAAATCACATCGTCGGGAGCATTGCTTCCGTGCGAGAACTACTGAAACTGCCTCCTCACAGGAGTTTGAACTTTCAATGGGCCCAAAATCACATGACGTTAAACATGAGTTGTGCTCTGTTCACTGACGAAACCAAAGTCAATTTTGACGTACCTGATAGTTGGGCAAATTACTGAGTCTTGGAGATGAGAGTTACCAACATTTACAACGACAACAACAGGGTAGAGCAGTCATGTTGTGGGCTAGTATCATTGGGGACAGACTTGTTGCCCCAGTTAGGGCGCCTAAAGTGATTAAAGTGACCGCAGCCGCCTTCTGCAATCTCCTGAAGAGGGTCTTGGATTCGTGGCTAGATGACATACTGTTGTCACTTGTAAGTAATCTCGTATTCATATATGACAACGCTGCCTCCCATTGTGCTAGGACCAACCATTCCTAGGTTCTTACGGCATACAAGTTGAAAGGTTGACGGAGTGGCCACTAGCATCTTCGGTTCTCAACCCTATGGAAAATTTGATCCATTACTAAACAAGATGATAATGCCGATGGACCCGATTGACATCGAAAGATATCTAATGGGCGACCATCTAAGTTGCAGCAGAGGCAGTCCGTCCTGCAGCTATTAAGACAATGAAAGATTCCCTGACTAATAAAGCGTTTGAAGTTATCCATCGAAATGACGCTCACATGGCTAAATAATTCATTATGTCAATAAATGTTAAAATATTGTCATGGTTTTCAGTTAAACATATACTCAATGTATGCTTAATATCTATCATTACCCTTCAGTTTCTGAAGAAAATGTCTAGAAGTGCTATCTTCATTCAAAAACTATTAGCGTGGTTCACCCCAAACCTGAAGAATTTGGAATAAAAAAGAAAGGACGCTACACAGAATAATAAAAACATAACAATGGTGTTGCCATTGTGTGCAGACCAACTGAGAAAAGTTTTATCAAAATCGATTCTGAGAAAACCGAGAAATCCTAAATTACACTCCTAAGCTATTAGCATGCCTCTGGGTGTATTCTAATAGTATTATATAGGTGCATAAAGAAATATGCATATATGGATAAGTGTATATACACACATGCATGTATACATACATACACACATATATATAATTACACTTGAGAGTAATTTTGAGTTCCATATATTTTTCCGATAGGATGGATCAATAAAATGATTGATGCATCACCATTATATATGAGATTTCTGAGAGTGATTGCATTGAAGAACACCCAGTGTATAAGTGAAATTAAACTGAACATAAAAATAAAGAGAAGGTATGGCTTGTTTTCAATTCCATTTATACATTTCAGCTGCAACACTGATTAAGGTGCGTGCATCTCACACTTCACTGATTTAAGATATCTACGACAATGCCAAATATGATAGTTTCCATTGAACTCGCTGACCTTTATTCTTATACACCATGTCAAGTTTTCTACATACTTTTTTCCGAGCTTTATGAATCATTTTATCCTCTAAAACGTTGCAGAGTATCACTCAGTTTTAACACCGACTGGTTTTCCATTTCATTTATCAATCTAGAATGTTCTAAATCTCATTTCATGTTTTGTATCTATACCATCTGCGATACTGATTTTGCCTTCAGAATATTTCTTTAGACGTTTAATTGAAAACTATATGAAGACGGATGCGATGTAAAGAAACTTTTATCATAGAACTTCAGTACAGAGTGATTGAAATAATAAAGTCCTATCACTTTGCAATCTATTGTCTTTTTTACTACTAACTTAATAATAGCTAAGTTGCATCAGTTTCATGGGTGCATTTAGAAATGAACAATGCAAATATTGTAGAAATGTTCAGCATTAAACTGAGAAAATTTTAATTTAAGGTTAAAGATCTTCGGCGATGGAGCGTAGAGTATATAGCAAAAAACATGGAGAAACGAACTAAACAAATTAACTTGAAAGTACACATTAAGTGTTTTATATTTCGTATCTGATCACTAGTAAGTTCCTTTTCTCAGGCAGCTCTAGGCGTATCGAAATATGTGAAATTCTGGAGAAAAATAAATACACTACTTTTACAATCGGATATTAAAAAAAACAACAACATTCAAATTGCAGACTATTTTTTCAGCACAAAATGTAAAGAAAGAAAAATATGCTATTTGTAACCATTCTGTTATAGAGCAATTGCCGTACGATACCAGGTCTTTCATCTTCAACCAGAATATGTCATTTGCTAAGCCCCTTTAGTGATTAGAAAGAAGTTATTAGTAAGGTGTTTGCAATTTTTCGGAGTATGATACAGTCACTTCTACCAAAAGTACCAAATAACATTATGGAAATGAAGGAATTTCGCTGTTTGCTTTTCAGAAATTTTTTTCGTCATTTACATTTGATTTAATTTTATTAAACACTAAATATATGAGAGCAAACAATTTTCTGTATATTATTTCAACATTAATAATTCGGTTACAACATAACTGCATTAATTATTATTTCGAAATTTTATTCCAAGATTTTAGTTTATTAATATATTTGTTTATAAAGTTATCCGTTCAAGATAGCAACAAACTAGTTATAGCATTTCTTGTTCGTTGGCATAATTGCATTTTAAATCTTTTCTCTACACATCTGTAACTTTCTTTATACGTCACGTACACCTACTTATCAATTACATTTTTCAGTGTACACCATTATGTTGCTAGGCTCATATTTTAAAATCCTTATGATGTTAGCAAGTAACATTAACGATTCGCAAATTGCAAATATCATCCTGCCAAAGATGCTGCAATAGTCATGGAATATATAATTTACATGAAATTCAATTACCAAATCCATTAAATGCACGATTAATTCGGTAAAAGTTATACATAACTTGTATAGTAAAACATAGATTTATTGATATTTATAGAGTCAAATATATAGGCGCATATATCTTGAGGTTATAGGTCACAACAAATAACAGTACGCTATTTTACTCATAAAACTTGAAGTGACGTATACAGTAAACCAGAGTATATTTCATTCTTTACATTAAAGCATTCGCATACATATCCTTTGAAACTCTACCATCATAGGCTGGTCATGGAAACATTTGAACACTGTGGAACACTACAATGTATTTTCCCAACTGCACCACGAATAAAAAATGTCTTGATGTTATGACAAATATCAGAAAGTAAGTATATATATATATATATATATATATATATATATATATATATATATATATATACACCCACACACATACACACACACACATACACACACACATACACACACACATACACACACACATATAGATAGATAGATAGATAGATAGATAGATAGATAGATAGATAGATATAAGGAACAGTTCATTGAAATTTGACTGATAGAAATGAGGTCATATGTTATCAAATTTTCAGATTGCAATGCCATTGTACTCATTTAGTACTGGGTATACGAAACAGAATTCCACTTCTTTTAGTTTGCAATAACGACGCACTCTAAAACCGTATTTGTCTCTAAGTATATGAGCCTCGATTGGATGCTAAAATAGATGTAAGTGTTTATATGCACCATACATGCAAGTGGATGTGGCTTTATTTTACTGATGATAATAAGGGCACCGATTCATTATATGTAAATGTCTTCCAAACATGAGGTGAATCTTACATAAGATAAAAGATTTCACACGGGTCCAAAAATTTCACATGTGACCAACAGCATTTTAGGTCTAAAAACCGACACAACTTACAGCAGAACATTTAACCCTCATAGTGGGATCCCATTATTGCTTAATTCGCCCAGAGATCATATTACTTCTTTAGTAACATTGTGATAAATGTTTAGCTATTTGGTAATTGTTTTGACGTTTGGATTTAAAGTCAGGGGATTTTGGTTGTCTTCAAAAATGAGTTATGCAAAATATATAATTATTTGCTGAATTAATCAGAAATTTCCAATCAACACTTCAATTTGGCATTGCTCCGTTGATATGGTGGAGCCTTTGGTATTTTTTAAAAATTTGTTCTTCAATTTGTTCGTCGGCTGTATTGAATTTCTATTCGTTGTTCTATTTACTTGTGATACACAATCATGAATGTCATTTACTTTTGCAATATACATATCAATTTGCATTGTATATAAGACTGGAATGATTATTTACCGTTGGGATAATGCGTACTCAATGAACGTCGTGACCAAACTTTAAAACAAAAAATCCCATTTATTCATCATTGCAGCATAATACCAACAAAATGTAATAAAACAATTTGAATATTCACTAAACATTTACTGCATGTATTTTATTCTATTATATTACTTATTACTTACTAAATAAAGTGCATAGTACAAGCTCAAATATGCAAACTAATTTAATCAACTATTGAAAGTAATAAACGAGATATTTTACTAATTTGTATATTTAATTTTTCTTGTGTGAACAGTGTCATTATTTTCTAACTGAATATTAAACAGTTAGATGAAAGAGTATTCAACGAATTAATTTACTCTTTTAAGAAGATCGACCTATTGAAGTTAGTTGAAAAATCAAATTATGCTTAGCTGCTTACACAATCTTTTAACTGAGGTACGGTAGCGTATATTTATTTTATACATTATCTTACGTAATCTCCAGTCTGTGATCATTTATTAATTTTTCAGCCAACTCGATTTTTATGTCTTGTTTACTTTTTTCTCTTAAATAAAATTTTCCGTTAAATAAAATGTTATATTTTGTATAGTGACATACTGCAATTCAATAAAATATCAATTTGTTGTAACTATAGCAGCGTAACTTATTTGTTTTACTTTGCATTTGAATTAATACATGTTATAAAAGTAAATCTAGTAAAACAACAATTTGAGATTTTACATGTATGACATACCTAATAAGATTTTTGTATATAGCATATATGATAAAACTATAAAAGTCGCATTAACTCAATTACTGAAAGAATAAAATGTTAAAATTAAAAAGAAAATATAGCAGATAGATCGTAATTGCAAAATTCAAAGCTTAAAGAATTCATTAGCAGATATATTTAATTTTGATTCAGTAGAAACATCAATTCGAAATATTAAAGTCTTTGGAAGAGATCTTTTTTTTTTCTGCGTAAAAATCAATATCCCACTTTGAAAAAGAAACGGTTTTAAACGATTATGATGATACATAAAAAGCATAAAATTTTACTTGACGAACAGAAACCGTAAGACATTTCAATATTTATACAAGATTTAAATAGGAAAAGCAATTATTAATGTCCACGATGCATTTACAAATGAAAAAAAAAATACATATGCAAATAATCACTGTACTAGCAAGGGAGGAGCGAAAATGATGAAGGGAAAATATTTAGTGGTAAATGTTCTAACATGAATAAAACAAATCAAAGGGAATATCTAAATATTTTATGTTCCACTTGACTTCAATGAGAAATCAGATGAAACCAGTGAAATAGATAAGAAGGCAATATTCTTTACTCCAAAGCCTTATTTAATGAAGCATAATTTTCATGTCTCCTCCTTATGCTTACACACACACACACCCACACCCACACACAGACACACAGACACACGCACACACACATACACACACACACATCTATAAATATACACCGACACACCTAATCGTGCATATATCTGTTTGTATGGCTGTGTGTGTATGTGTATATATATATGTGTGTGTGTGTGTGTGTGTGTGTGTGTGTGTATGTAAGTTTGAGGAAATCTAAATTATTTACGAAAGTCTATCTTTTCATCTACGAATCGTTGAAATGAAACGAATATATTCTGACGATTCGTAAAATGGTACGTTAGATCATTCGTAAATAATTTAGCGATCAGTGAATATAAAACAAAATAGTATTTTTATAGTCAATCTCGTTATAAGTTGCAATTGATTTCATATTCATGTGTTTGGTTATGCTTTTAAGACGGACATGCACACACACACACACACACACACACACACACACACACACACACACCCACACACACACACACACACATACAGGCACGGACACACGTATGTATGAAATTTATGAGTTCCCAGTACGTATCCAAATATATAAGTAGCTTATGATTGTGTGCGTATTTCTACTCCCGTATGCTTGTGTAAGTCGACCTATGATATGATAGAAATTTCCGTCAACAAAGAAAAGTGCTGAATAACAAAATGTTTCAAGCAGAGTTTATTATCATTTAAAAAATAATTTTATGATATGTACGAAATTTTCTCTAGTGTATTTCATGTTAAAATATTTTGATTTTCGAACTGCAAGAAACGCAAAAATCATACAAAAATTTACGAAATTTGCTGGTACTACTGCATAAGTATATGTGTTTGTGTGTGTGTGTGTGTGCGTGTAAAAATATTTTTTTAGTATTTTTTCCACTGGCATAATGCTACAAGATACAGCATAGTGAACGAGAGAAGATTCCTTTTACCAGTTTTTCCGTGTTCAGATGTAAATAATTCTCCATATGTATGTTTTTTTTCTGAACAGAATCATAAAAATCTTATGAACACTAAAGTGTCCTCTAAGCTGTTTGAAATGAGTGCTCTATATTTAAACGAACGTAGATTTTGGGTGGAACTTCACACCTTAGGAATATATTCAATTCAGTACACAATTTATACTTCTATGAGATCAATTGGTATCTACTTATTATTGGCTAAAACAACAATAATTTGTATCAGTTTCACGATTTCCATTTTTATCTTCCGAAATAAAATAATGCATCATACATCTACGAATAACTCTAGAATGATTTACATCCAATACCTTCCACCCTATATATAAAGAACTTGTATAAAGAACGTGAATCACTGTTCAGTATACATATGTGCAAGTCAGCATATGAGCTATTTAGTAGAACGTCTAGGTTCTTAATACTATACATGTACTCACGATTGTGAGTGTCTATATTCGCGTGTATATATTCATTTCTATCTATCTATTTATCTCTCTCTCCCTCTCTGTATCCCCCTCTCTCTCTCCCACTCTCTCCTTCAATCTCTCCCTCTCTCCCTGTATGTGTATATATATATATATATATATATATATATATATATATATATATATATATATATATATATATATATATATATGAACTTATAAATATATATAATTATAAGTAAAGGCGCTGCAAGAACAGCGCCTGTACACTTGGAACAGGCGTCAAACAACTACAAACTGTTTAAGTTAGCACTCCCTGTATCACAAGGTTGTATGCTTCATGGACGCTTCTCTCTCCCTTTCTTTTTGTCTCTCTTCTCCTTTTCTTTCTCCCTCTTTTTTTCTAATAACGCGAAAGCGTATTCGACGGGCTAAGTAACGCATTGTGAAGCAGAATTATTATCAGATTACTATATTTATTCTAAATTATATCGGTACTGTTCGATACTATCCTAAGTGGTAACCGGCTTAATAGCATAGGAGCTTTTATGTGCAAAAACGCTTACGGTGGTATATATATATATATATATATATATATATATATATATATATATATATATATATATATATATGTGTGTGTGTGTGTGTGTGTGTGTGTGTGTGTGTGTGTGTGTATATGCATGTAGGTAAAAGAGTGAGACAGATAGACATGCAGACATACAGAAACAGCAGTCTGATCGTTGTCCGAGCATGATCATCGTTGAAAGTGACAGTAATGCCCGTACAAGGGCTTTAAATCAATTACAGTTTGTATAACACCACAACAAATCCAAGAATGCCCGAAAGAAGGAAATTGCACCGAATTTTATAATACAAGTTAACCTTCTATCTATCAATCAATCTATCTATCTATCTATCTATCTATCTATCTATCTAATTTTCTATGTCTGTTGCTTTATATCTTCCCCTTTTTCTCTTTTTCTCTTTCTCCTCTCTCACTCGATAATACACACACTCACACACACACTCACACACATACACACAATCACACACATACACACACACACACACACACACACACACATATATATATCGTGTTACATTTTCTCCGTTTTCTCGTATTTCTTTTGCCTGTGATGTGGTACACCTTCGCTTGCTTTCTTCTATTAATTTGATTTTCTTAGTTTAGATTTTGGGGGCCTACCAATATTGAACAGTCTCAAGTGTAACAAACCGAAACTGAGGGCCACAATGATCCGACCTGGTATATCCTGTCCGTCTTTGTATCGCCTATTTGTCCGTATGTTTTTATTGTCGTCAGGTAAGTAGTCTTTTCGGAGTTTTGTTGCTCATCTTCATGATTCTGATATTTTAATTTTTTATTTTTTTGTTGCAGATTTTGGAATAGACAAGTGAAGAGGTTACAAGGAAAATGGAGAAAACTGAGTATCGTGTTGTCATAAATTACCTTCATTTGAAAGGCATGACTCCATCTGAAATGCATGAAGATATGATGAGAACCTTAACAGAAAATGTTCCTTCATATGCAACGGTCAACCAAACACTGGGTAAATGAATCCCAGTGTGGCAGGGAGAGTGTGGAGACTCCAACTGCAACCACCCAGGACAATATTGACCTTGCTCTAGGTATGATAATGCAAGATCGTCGAACATCATGTCATGAGCTAGCCGAGAGACTGGGCCTCTCAACTAACTTTGTGACAAAAGAACTTGGGTTCTAAGAGGTGAGTCCCTCACCTTTTGATTCCTGAGCAGAAACGCACCAGGTGAACTTTGTCTACGAGAAATTTGGAACTGTTTGAAGCCGGCGAACAGAATTTTCTTGCTCGTTTCATTACTATGGACGAAAATTGGATTCATCACCAGCCTGAAACAAAAGAAAAATGAAGGCAGTGGAAGCACACAAACTTCTGCTACCCCAAAGAAGGCCAGGATCATTCCTTCAACTGGCAAGGGCATGGTGTCAGTTTTTTGGGATTTCAAGGTGTCTTGCTGATCGATTACTTTGAAAAGGGTCGGACCATGACAGGACTGTATTATTCTCAGCTACTGAAACGCCTCCGAGAATCAATCAAAGAAAAGAAGCCGGTAATGCATACCAGAGGGGTCCTTTTTCATCACTACAATGCTCCAACCCACACCCCAGTGGTTGCTATGGCAACAATACGTGATGGTGGACACGAAGTAGTTCCCTATCCACCTTATTCGCCAGACTAAGCCCCCTCTGACTTTCATCTATTCCCAAAAATGAAAACAGCACTGGCTGGTCACCATTTCGCCATTGACAATGACGTCATAGACGCTGTAGGAAATTCCTTGGAGTCTCAAACAAAAGATTTCATTTACGGCGGGATAATGGCGCTTCAGCACCGCTGGAGAAAATGTTCAGCCATCGAGGGGGACTATGTTGAAAAATAAATCATGCGAAGTCTTGTACTATGTTTTTTTTTTGAGGCTCAAGACATTTCATACACCCCACGTATATATACATACATACATACAACAAGCATATTAGCTAGATAATCTTTACAAGAGATGAAAGCAGTAACTAGACTTAGAAGTAATATTTATTGTCACCTAAACAAGGCTTTGTTGAAAGAACCCACGTTACTGCTATTTTAACCCCAGGATGATGCCTCCTCCAGCAAATTATTCGATGCAACCTACACCTGATATATATTGCAAGCAGGGCAGTGAACTCTTATCAACTTCCACTATCACCTTCGGTGTTGGATACTCGTCTGCTAGAGATAGCATTAGTTCACTCCAGCTCGAAATATATGGAAACCAAGTGACACTCAGTGACTGTTCTTGCAACGAGGAAGTTAATTCGTCCAAACATTCTTATAAAGATTTTATAACTATATATACACACAGATATATGCACGCGCGCGTATGGGTGTATGCATAAGTAGGTGAATTAATTCAAATTTATCGGTATTCATTTATACATTCAGCCATGACGAAACTATTACAAGCTATGGATTATATTGGCAATATAAGATATTATATAATATAAGATATTAAAAATGAAAACGCTCACATAACCAATGGTCAAATGCCTGCTGCACTAATGAATATATTTTACCTCTTATGTTATTGAAACAGATGTAACCAAAGGATAAACGTGATACCCGTACCGCACTTATTTTGCATGTTCTATAATTCGTGATTTAAGTATATCCATTTCTGGTGAATACATGCCAGAGTAGAAGCATTGTTTCTTTCTACGCATTCTCTTCGCAGGGGTGCTGATAGTAGTAGCTGCCTTGTTTGTCTCATCCACTTTCCTTTAATATACACACACTCTCACTCACACACGCGCACGCACACAAAAACGCTAACACACTATCATATATGCATGCGTATTATGTGTGAATTGTTATTTATTTACTCAAACATTTACAGAAAATATTTGATAAAAATACGGTGGTATAAATTCTGAAAGGCGCTGCTGGGTTACATGAGTTGTGGTTTAGTGTATATAATTATGCTATCATTTTCATTTGACACACTAGTTTCGCAATCAAATAATGATACGCATCGGCATGTCCGCCAGCATACATTTATATACAACAGTGCATTGAAATCCATGGATTATACCACAATTAAGGAAGACAAAGCTCACATTTTCGATGCATGTTTAATAAATTCTTGTTAGTCGTGACGAACCAGCTTTCGATTTTCATGTATAATTCATTTTAGAATTAGCAAGCTCCAAGTAACTGCAATTGACCTATAATTGAGTGGTTGTATAAGAGCAAATACGATCCAGTTGGTACATATTTCGGTACAAAAAAATGTATATTTCATATATTAATTCATTCTCAGGAAAAAAACAAAGAATTATGACACGCGGGAGAAAATACGATGGCACTTTGATGGGCCTCACTAGCGTATAATTTGATACGTGTTGATCTAAAAAAGTGTCGTTTTGTGATATCTGAAAAATGACTGTATCATTTAAAGTGGTTTCTTTCTGGACCTACGACGAAGTTACTTTGGTTCCTCAAGATGCATACAAATACACAACACAACCTATTGAATACTATATCTCTATAAATGAGAGCTAATTTCAAACATATATATTTGTGCTGAAAATCGTAGAAAAATCTAACATATTTTTGGGCGGCAATATTTTATACAAAAATAGGGAAATCGCTTTGCATTTCAAACAAGTAACAAAACGATGCGCATGAATTATGAAAAAGTTGCTTACACAAATCATTGGAAAATTCTAACGAAAATAGGACGAGAAAATTAGTTTAGGAAGAGAATGTTGTCCAACTTACGGCTAACATGTCTCGCAAAAGCTTCATATTAGAAGATATGGATCAAACAATCCATAAAATATAGAACAGCAAGTTTCCATGCGCATCAGTGAGTATTTAATTATTCTCCTTTATACGGTTTATAATATGCAATAATAGTCATAACAATAAAACCGAAATAGGAAACCGTTCATAAAAAATGGACATGCATAGGAGAAACACAAACTTTGCGAAAACATCGTAATAAAATATGGCATAAAATGCAAAGAATTGCATGGCATGCTATCATGATACCTGTCTCCATGTAATACAGGAGAATGAAATCACCACCAGTACCTTACGCACGTCAGGTAGAAGGTATCATCAGTAATCAATTGCAGCCAATGACAAACTAAACCAAAGAAATTTACCACTTCTTTGGGAGTGGCAGAAAGTGGGAGGCTAAAGACTCCCTATGCTGCAAGATGCTCTGGTTGAAGTGACCTACAACTAATAATAAATTAATGGTTAACTTGTTGGTGTCATTTTATAAGAGTCAAAATTTCTTGTCCAGTAATTTCTTCTACTTGCAAATCTTTGTTTTGCTTGCAAATATTCGGATTTAGCGAGATTCCGTCTCTGGTTTAGGCTTTATATTAAATATAATGGGATAAAATGACAACGTTTATGAGAAAAGTAAGATTTTAAATTTTACCCTTAAAATCCCCATAACATGATATTCTCATCCGTGTAGTTTTTATGGACAAGTATATAATACAGGAACATTAAATTGACGTTAAGAACCTCCTACACGATGGTATAAGGCTGTTTACTTTAAACATTTCTGTAAATAAATGAAAACATGATTTAACGTTTCTTCCTCTAACCAACAAAAATGCAGATTGAAATAGCATTATTATTATTATTATTATTATTATTATTATTATTATTATTATTATTATTATTATTATTATTATCCAGTAGTTTTATTTTTATAACGTGCTTTCACTTCACTACCGAGCGCAGCTCTGTGCGCCTTGGGTATGTGCTGTGGTTTGCTGTGGTGCTCTTATGTTTACTGTATTGAAAGTGTTTTGCGTAGGATGTGTGCAGTACCCAGTAGTGCAATTTTCTGTATGTTATATATATTTGTAAGTCCTGCTATTTTTGTTATGTATTTGTCTGAATATTTTTATTATTATTATTATTATTATTATTATTATTATTATTATTATTATTATTATTATTATTATTATTATTATTATTATTATTATTTTATGGTTGACTTTTGTTTTGTATTTGAACAAGTTGGATCCAAGTCTCACCCAGAGACCCCAAGAGACAACAAGTTAGAAGTTCATGTAGGTGTTATGCCTAGGGTACCATATATTTGGATTTGTACAGTTTTGTTCTAGTGAATGTTTAAGAAACCATAAGAAAATTATCTGTTTGTTTTAAAATTTTAGATCACATAGACAGTATTTTACGTAGGATCTGGGCAGTTCCCATGAGCACTATCTTTTGAACTTCAGCCATTTTGGAGTTTCCTGGTATCTGAGCTAGGTAGTAATCAGCCCGTTTCGCTGTCATTCCCAGGGCACCTATGACAATAGGTATTGTTTCGCCTTCAGATTCCACATTTTGCTAATTTCTATTTCAAGATCTTTATATTTGCTCAGATTTTGGTAGGTCTTGACAGATACGTTTATATCGATTGGGACAGTCATATCAATGAGGAGGCATGATTTTTGTCTGAAGTCTTTCAGTATGATGTCTAGCCTATTTGCGTCTATCTTTCTGTCAGTTTGAATGGTGAAGTTCCAGAGGAGTGCAATGTGATCATTTTCAAGTACTGGGGGTGGTTTGTGTTCCCACCAGTTTTTGTCATGCGACAAGTCCAGGTTTTTGCATATTACCCAGTGAATATATTGTGCAGCTCTATCATGCCTGTTGAGATACTCTGTAGGCGCAAGCAGACTGCACATGGAGACAACATGATCGATGGTCTCATTTTGTTGTTGGCATATACGACATAATGGGGAGCTGTCGTTCTTTAATATGTTGGCCTGGTAGTTCTTTGTAGGTAGGCATTGATCTTGGGCTGCTATGATAAACCCCTCTGTTTCCGATTTCAAGCTAGAGGCCATTAGCCATTGATGGGTAAGGGCTTTGTCAATATCTGCATTATTCGCTCTCTTTGGGTAGTTGCCATTGAGAGGTTTTCCATGCCATTTTTCAGTCATAATATCTAAGGCAGCAATTTTAGCACGGGTTTTCAAGCGCTTAGCTTTTTCTGCAGGTGTTTCTAGTTCGTCTAATTCTTGAATTTGTTGCAATTGGAATTCACTTAGATATTCCTTTGCCTGTTTTGTTACTGAGTAAGATGCTTTCTTGCTTTCATGTTTTGAGACAAGTTTTAGCATCAAGACCTCAGAGCTTTTCAGATATGTGTCTAGGCCAATTGTGGCTACCTTCATTGTTAATGCCAGCTGTAGAAGTCCTCGGCCTCCCTCTTTTCTTGGCAGATAAAGACGTTCTATATCTGCCTTAGGGTGGTGCATTCTTTGCATTTTCAACAGTTTTCGTATTTTTCTATCAACATTACATATTTCAGTAATTGACCAGTTAACGATATTGAAACTGTACGTCACGACTGGTATGGCTAGAGCACTGATCGCTTCGATCCTGTTTCTCGCGTTCAGCTCTGTCTTCAGTATTGCTCTCACCCTGCGATAACATTCTCTTCTGATCCTTTCCCTCATCACTGAATGCTTGATATTGTCCGCTTCAGTTACCCCTAGATTTTTATAGCTCTCCGCTGGTTCTAACTCTTTTATGACATTTTGCTGGTCAAGGTTCACATTAGATGTTGTTGTCATTTTTCATTTGATAAAGGTAGCTTTTGCACATTTATCAAGGCCAAATTGCATTATTATTATTATTATTATTATTATTATTATTATTATTATTATTATTATTGTTATTGTTATTATTATTATTATCATCATCATCATCATCATCATCATCATCATCATCATCATAATCATCATCATCATCATCAACATCATCATCATCATTATTATTATTATTATTTTATGTTTGACTTTTGTTTTGCATTTGTACAAGTTGGATCCAAGTCTCACCCAGAGACCTCAAGAGACAACAAGTTAGAAGTTCATGTAGGTGTTATGCCTAGGGTACCATATATTTGGATTTGTACAGTTTTGTTCAAGTGAATGTTTAAGAAACCATAAGAAAATTATGTTTGCTTTAAAATTTGAGATCACATAGACAGTATTTTACGTAGGATATGGGCAGTTCCCATGAGCACTATCTTTTGAACTTCAGCCATTTTGGGGTTTCCTGGAATCTGATCTAGGTAGTAATCAGCCCGTTTCGCTGTCATTCCCAGGGCACCTATGACAATAGGTATTGTTTTTGTCTTCAGATTCCACATTTTGCTAATTTCTATTTCAAGATCTTTATATTTGCTCAGTTTTTGGTAGGTCTTGACAGATACGTTTATATCGATTGGGACAGTCATATCAATGAGGAGGCATGATTTTTGTCTGAAGTCTTTCAGTATGATGTCTGGCCTATTTGCGTCTATCTTTCTGTCAGTTTGAATGGTGAAGTTCCAGAGGAGTGCAATGTGATCATTTTCAAGTACTGGGGGTGGTTTGTGTTCCCACCAGTTTTTATCATGGGGCAAGTCCAGGTTTTTGCATATTACCCAGAGAATATATTATTATTATTATTATTATTATTATTATTATTATTATTATTATTATTATTATTATTATTATTATTATTATTATTATCAGCTGCATCATTTATGGTTTCCTTTCATTATAAGTTTATTTAAGCTGCCTTAGTACCGGACATCCTCGGAGGCTAAGAGTAGCAAAGGCGCTTTTGTATTGCTGTGCATGCTAAAATTATGACCACATTTATTCCATTTTAGATGGAGAGTGCTTTCCGTAGTTATGACTTTTAGTTCACGGAGATTGGTGATACAAGAGTGTTCCTTAATATACTTTTCAGCTCCCGTCTGTATCATTCCCACCGCACCAATTACTACTGGTATTATCGTAGTACTAGGCTTCCATATTTTTGTGCTTTCAATTTTCAGATCTTTATAGTGAGAAAGGTTTTCGTATTCCTTTCTTCAGACGTTTTGATATTTTGGGACAAACATATCTATTAACAGACAAGTTTCACTATTGTAGTCCTTGATCCCAATATCTGGTCGATTGGAATCAATTTTCTGTGTGTTTGTATTGGATAGTTCCCAAAGGATGGTGACACCCTCGCCATTTACTACATCCTCTAGATGATGCCTGTATCACTTATGGGATTTAATCTGCCATGTCTCTTCTCGTGAGATACTCCTTTTCAGCTAGGACTGGGCAGCCAGAAACAACATGATCAATTGTCTCGCGCAATATTCATCTTTAAGGACATCTGCATGGTAGTTTCTGGTGGGTATGTTTTGATCTTTCGCTGGAATTACAAAACCTGCTGTGTCCACTTTGAAACCAGTACCTTGTAGCCATTCGTGTATTAGATGTTGATCAATATCTGGCTTGGACAAGCGGTTAGGGTATTTTTCGTGCTGGTCTTTACCTTTCCAGTTGTTTTATTCATGCAAGCCTTCTTTGCTTTTTCTTTGATGTTGTTTTGCATCAGATATAGGTTTGTCACTATTTGGATCTCTTTGGTCTTTCTAATTGTTAATTTCCAAATCAAGAGAAGCAATGGTTGGTCTGTCAGTATTTGGTTTTCTTTGGTCATTCTTATTTTTAAATTGTAGGCCAAGAGTAGTTTGTTCTGAGAGCTCGTTCTTGTGTGCTGCACACGCACGTCTCAGTGGGCCATTTTACGTCTCCTTTCTGAAACCATTGCCAGATTCTGTTCTAATTAATCTCTTTCTTATTCTTCAAGAACTGACAGTGCAATTTCTTGTCCAGCCAAATTTTCTTCATCGGCTCTCTCTCATCTTTCTTAAAGTGTATTGTATCTACGGTTTCGTTTACTCCCCTTCACATACCAAGCCAGCGCATTCTCCTCTTATTATTCTCCTATTATCATTATTATTATTATTATTATTATTATTATTATTAGTATTATTATTGTTGTTGTTGTTGTTGCTGTTGTTGTTACTAAAATAACTATTACTGCTGCAGCAGCTGTTGTTAATACTACTACTGCTGTTACTACTACCACTACTGCTGCTGCTGCTGCTGCTGCTGCTGCTACTACTACTACTACTACTACTACTACTACTACTACTACTACTACTAGAAGTAATACTATGTTTACACACCATTTCGCAACGAAGTTTTCATGATAATTCTGTTTCTTATAATGCATATATTTATTTTACCTTTTTGACTTTTCCATCCTCAAAAGTATGCTAATTCCATCCATTTTCTAATATTCCGTCGGAATGTAATCTTGAATCGACAGGCACGCATCTTCTCACATGAGTGATTTTATTTGACTTCATGCAAAGTTTGTTTAATCTTTAATACAGTAACATTTTACGCAGCAGATGTTCAGTGTAACATGATTTAAATCAACATCAATTTCAAGCATTCCAATATGCATTACACTAATTCGCACTCTCAAACAATAAATAAAGGAACGAAAATAAAACGTTGGAAATAATATAGGTCATGGAGAATTAATAAATATATTAAGAAAAGTAAACATTTATCCATATATGATTCCAGAACGGGGGAAATCATTTTAGACAACACAAATTGAATTTAAGCTGATAAAGTGCAATACAACGGGTTAATACACACACACACACACACACACACACACACACATACGCGCACTGCACACATACACATGCACATGTATCTAAAAGCGAAACTGAAATAATGATGTTGAATAAAGCTGAAATGAAACGCTTTATCCAAAATAAATTGAGCCGATTAGCGACGGGCAAACATTAGCATTCAGTGCATATGATTATATTTTGAATAATGCGATGGCAATGATTTTATGTGATGGCAATTTTATAAATAGAATTCTAAGTGAAAATCCTCAACATTGATGAAGATGAGGATGGTAAAAAATGTTCTAAATATTTCAGTTTCAAGAATATTTGGCCATAACTTGAAAATATACTGTGAAATGTAAAATTTTTTAACAGATTAAATGTAGTTGCTTCATGTGTATACAGTTTTATTTTCAGTTTTACTCATGTGTTATTTATTTATTCATATATTTATGTATTTATGCGTATTCTAATTAATATGGATATATGTATACAGCTATGCGTGCCAGTCTCTATTCAGGGACACATGCAAAATACTAAGTGACTTATTTATCCTTGCGTTGAATATAATTGAATTGAACTGGAGAAGAAAACTGAAAGAAACGTTCTAGTTTAACTGCATCAATTATCGGTATCTCGGTACATGCTATAGAGGGCTACAAATTATGAACTGAAAAAAACACGCAATCTTGTAAATGACAAAGTAGGAGAATAATTGAATAGGAATTTGAAAATAAATAAAAACTGTAATATTCCTTAAATGGATGAAACATATATATCGAGATATTATAAATAAAAATAAATCACATGCTAAAATCTGAGTGCAGCATGATAAAAACGTTTAACAATTTAAGCAAAACCAATTTACGACCTGATGCTAACTTAGTGTATTGCACCTATTTTTCTATAAAGTGGGAACTCTGTTTATTAATTATTCTGCAACTATGTTTTTTTGAAATTCATATACTATGATCTTCATCTGTCTAACATTTAACAAAACCTTAATTACTGTCATTTAATGCTGAATATTTCTCCAAAATATAAGTATACAATTGCAAGTACAGCTTTACACGTACTTGCTTACATAAAAATTCAAACATGCAAATAAGGAAGTTTACACTTGGTATTATAATTACAAATATAGGAAATGACAGATTAATAGAAATTTTGATCATTTGTATGCTGCATGAGATCTGAATTGGGGATCATCCGACGAAAATTTAACATATAAATTGCCCTGTAGGATTCTTTGCTAGTTGCCATCTTGATACTTCAATTGCCATCTGAATAACTCAAAGAATTTCTCACCTTCGGTCACCATCAACATTTCAGCGCTGCGCAAGGGTATTTCACCCAAGTACGTAGGTTTTATAGGTTTGGTACCTCCCCCTCACCACCGCTCCGATATTTCCCTATCAAACATGTGGGACTGGATCGAGAGCTTTAATCGTTATATTTCCACACAGTTCTTTAATTTTTATATTATATAAGGATTTCGTATTTGATTTACGTGAGTTAATTCGTTAATAGTTTCTTCAAAGTATGTTGCCTTTGTAAATATAAATGCTCTCATATTACGATCTAGACTTAGCAAGTGGATCCTTATTTGAAACTTAGGATAATGTGTCATTAAATATGTCTAATTTTCTTTCAAAATGCTTCAAAGTGCCTTCAAGTCATTTGAATTACTTTTTCATTCAGTTCATTGATGCATACATTTTGAATTTTATAAATATTATTTGCATCCATTAAAATCAGCCCACACACTCTATCTATTCTATTTCTATCTATTTTATTTCTATTCTATCTATTCTATCTGTTTTATTTCTACGATGCAGCATAGCTAAATGATGCCTTATTTTCATTTTAGCCATAATTACTGTTTTTCTCTCTCATGTAAATATTACTTGTACTATCTCGTTAATGATATCTTTTAAAATTATGTCTCGTATTGCACTCAATTATTTTTATCACAATCTATTTATCTTTCTAAATTGCTGTTTTTCATTATTTCCATCCATACTCATTAACCCGCCTTATATGTTAAGTATATTTTCCTCTTACTGAGTTGTTATTGAAAAGTGTAATCAATTTTCAAATACTCACACAAGAATCGCAGTTTAAGAATTTCAGAGACAACTAGTCCAAGATTTGTATCGTCTTTCAAACCTAAAAATAAAAGGGATTTGGTAGCGACGTCCTTAGAAGATATTCTTCCGAAACGCTTACCTTGCCTTTGTATAATTTTAGTGGAAATCTTTCTACTGCAAGGTATGCGACTGAGTACAATATTTCATATTACAAACTAGTGCGTTCAACTGAACAAATATAGTTCTCTAACCATATTTGTTAGATGGTACACATAGAAACATGTCGGGAAACAAAATCAGCATGCAGATGTAACAGGTGTTAAAATTTTGATTGGCGACTTGCCGGTTTCCGGTAACAGATTTTTCTTAATAAAATGGCAACGTTGCCCTTTCTTATCAAGTTTAACAGAAAAAGGAAGAACTGGCATTCTTTCGCTTTCGACGACGAGTAATTTAATTGATATGAAATTAACGTGCAAGCGCGTGAATGGTTTACGGACGCGCGTAACCCTCACATATTTATAATGGAGATTTAGCATGATGCAAAATATGACACGGCTGGCCCTTTAAAATACAAGTACGATACATTTCTGTCAGCTGAATGAACTGGAAGAATATGACCTGAAGCGTCTTGCTGGAGATACAATCCACCATCAGGAATCGAACTCATGAACTTACGATTGTGAGAAGAATTCTCTAACCAGTAAGCCACGTGCCTTCACTAGGCATCAAGTATGGCATTTTAGATGCCCGAAGCCAACGACAAATATTGAGCTGGTCTACGGAGTTCATAATCTGATTGTCTGGCTGCCTCTTTATTTACATCAGACAAACGGTGTCTCGCAACTCAAGCTTATAAATGTGTAAGCTAAGCAATTTATCTATCTATCTATCTATCTATCTATCTTTCGATCTATCTATCTATCTATATATCTATCTATCTATCTATCTATATCTGTCTGTCTGCCTGTCTCTCTGTCAACAGAGATGCGTGGCTTAATGATTAGAATGTTTGACTCGTTATAGTAAGATTGTGGTTTCGATATTTGGACCGGGTGGAGGACAAAAATATGAGTATTACTACAATGGTTGGTGCCCCGTCCGGGGGCTGTATATGCGCAACGGAAACCGAGAAGTATCTATCTATGTATCTCTGTATCAATTCTATCTGGCTATCTACCCACCTGTATACCTCTCTATCTTTGGCGATGCCTTGCTTTGGATCCATTCACAATTTTTTTTCAATGAAGGACACTTCGATTGATTTATGTCCGGCAGCGCTATGTCAGCCGGCATTAACATAACCCTTCGTACTCACAATTTCATTAAGTCTTTTGTACTGGTGTGTTTGCTACGTAGCACTATTTCTATTTTTGTGAAGGTGTGTGGCTTAGTGTTTAGGGTATTCAGTTCACGATCCAAGGTCGTGAATTCAATTGCCGGTGACGCATTCTGTCCTTCAGCAAGACATTTTATTTTACGTTCCTCCACTCCACTCCACTCCACTCAGCTAGCAAAATTGAGTAGTACCTATATTTCAAAGAGCCAACCTTGTCACACTCCGTGTCATGCTAGATTTCCCTGAGAACTACTTTAAGGGAACACGTGTCTGTGGAGTGCTCAGCCATGTGCACATTAATTTCACTTGTAGGCTGTACCGTTGATCAGATAAACTTGAACGAACCCTCGTCGTAGTAAACGAAGGAGTACCAGATATTTATATCTGTATACTGAAAGCAAATTATTAGCAATAAGAATGCTGAAATTGTTAAAAACTGCAAGCAAATCTCTTTCAAACCCGTCTCCACTGTCTCAGGTTACACTGCATTAACTAATATAAAGTTAGGGACACCGAGGAAAATAATCGCAACTGTGATATTTTGATTGGACATCTGCTCGACTATTTTTCGCCTTGGGTTAAATATTGTCATTTCGGCATCTAATCATCGGCTTATATCGCGCGATAAGTAGAGTCCTCATAGCATTGGGCAACAACATCTTAGTATTTGATTCTCATTTTTCTTTGCTCACTTCAGGTCCAACGAAAAATGTCTGCTTTTTGTTTATACTCTATTGATAAGATAATAATCAATTCTAGTATAGCTTTCCAATCCTATCTTCCTCCTTTTCCATTAATCTGCTTATCTCTGCCAGGTTATTGTTATTCAAGAATGCTAGCTCGTAATAGCTATGATCAAGAATTATGGTTCAGCTAATGACTAGCAAGTATTTCTCTTGATAAAAAAAAAAAAAAACGTCGTCACAAAGCGTCGGAATGAATCATCCATTGTTTGCATCCCAGATTCATACAGAATGGAGGTTGTGTGAATGTTATATAGCGTAAAACTGTACATACAAAAGACTAAGTTGAAAGCTTACGTGTATAGATGTTCAAACGAGATAACTACATATTAAACACTTTGATCACCTCTTACTAATGTACAATTTCGTACATTTCCTTCAAATGCTAATTCTTCTCAATGACAAATGTAAGCCATTCCATTCTCAAAATAGTTTAGTTTTATCACAATCTTACTGTATATATATAGTATAACGTTTGTAACCGTTAAACTTAATTGAAAAAAGCAAGCATTTTACATATACTTTTTCTTTGTAAAACTGATTTAGAAAACGAAAAGCAAAATGAGAAATCACGTAGTTTTATCAATAAAATTGTATATTCCGTTTGCATTAAAACTCTGAACATTGCTTGAAGCAAGAGGAGTAAATGACAAGTGTACGTTGAGTTTACAGGAGACATATACAAAATAAGAAATATTGTAATAGCTTTTAGCTATGCAAAACAAATATAGATGTGTACTTTACTCTGAAAGAGATTTTGATGGCATTTTGATAGAAAATACCATACAAATGCCTCCATGGAAAAAATTATTAGTTTAACATCAGACTCCATTTATAGTAAATGTAGATTTACTAGTAACAATAGAAAGTAATCAGAATTTACGATAAGAAAATGGCTAAACATCTTTCTATTCTACTGCAATCCTCTTGTATTATTTCCAATATCAACAGAAATGATTATCAATATATTCGTTCAGCACAAATGTTGATATGTTCCTTGGGTTACGTTTTTCAATTTTGGAAGTCATTGTGATGAGTTTGGTTTGTGTAATTATACTTCTAAAAGTTTTTTCACGAGGATTGGTTTGTTATTGTGTCCCGCGGTTAGATGTCTGACAATGTTTTAGATTAATATCTTTAGATTAATTACTGGAATGAACCTTTAATTTTATGTGATGTCTTCAAAACAAATTCCAAGAATAGATTGGATTACTTTTACATAGAGTAAAATTGAATTTTAGACGTATCTTTGTCGCATGTTGTTCAATTTTTATAAATATATGTCATTAGCGTATATAGAAAACAAGAAATATATGTTTATTCTGGACGCTAAGGCAACAGTAACTTAAATATATCTTCTTCGTAGATAAAAGCTATTGATCAATATCTATAAAATGTTTACTACAATATGATAACACAATATAGATAATTAACCGAGCTAAGCCTATCTATACTACTTACATAATTTACTGGACGAGGATCAGATATCCAGAGGAAATGTGTATTTAATGTATTTGTGTTTACAGTGTATGTATGTAACCAATGGTGTAGCCATACTTGCGCTAACATGTGTTCTGAAAGAAGTTTTCTCTGCTCCACAGAGAACATCAGAAAATATAGGATATATCGTATGCAATTCGTTTATGAGTAAATTGTAATTTCTTCAAGACGCTCAGATTTCATTTTTATATACCTATTATTGAGAAGTAGGTTTATTAGCATGTATGATAAATATGTTTTTGATGAAAGTAAGATGAAATTGACAACTGAAATTAGAATGTTAATCTCTCATTATTGGCAGTGGGAATTAAATGGAACGTCAAAGAAGTTATAAAGAATTTATATTTTTTATGCATATATGGAAGTATACAATGTATGTATGCTGTATTTATGTGTGTAGGTGTTTTCATCTCACTTTTATGGTCAGATAAGTGATTTAACTTTGTAAAAGTACTACAAATGATAGATATGTGCGTATCAAGAACTTTGAAAGCAGCTGGTATTTAGCGAAACTAGGTTTTAAAAAATGAAGAAATGTAAACACAAGACATTTATAAAATATACGCATTTCAAATAATTTAATTTGTAGAAACAAAAATTAATTAATCAATAGTAAATGTACGACTACAGTACTATTGGACATAGGAATAAAATTATGTGATAAAAATGAAAAGCCTTATTGAAACGTAAGAATTCATATCGGGGAGGGGAATAGTGTTATCTGAAATGAAGTTAAAATAAAAAAAAATACTTGCATCAACTACGCATATTTTCCCTGGACATGAAATCATGTTCCGAAGACAATTATTTTCTAATAAAATATTGCACGATTAATGCGAGCTCCTTACTCTTTTACTTGTTTCAATCATTTGACTGTGGCAATGTTGGACCACCACCTTTAGTCAAGCAAATCGACCCCAGGACTTATTCTTTGTAAGCCTAGTACTTATTCTCTCGGTCTATTTTGACGAACCGCTAAGTTACGGGGACGTAAACACACCACCATCGGTTGTCAAGCGATGTTGGGGGGACAAACGCAGACATACAAACATATACACACACACACATATATATATATATATATATATATATATATATATATATATATATATATATATGTATATATATACATATATACATACATATATACGACAGGCTTCTTTCAGTTTCCGTCTAACAAATCCACTCACAAACCTTTGGTCGGCCCGAGGCTATAGTAAAAACACTTGCCCAAGGTGCCACGCAGTGGGACTGAACCCGGAACCATGTGGTTAGTAAGCAAGCTACTTACCACACAGCCACTCCTACGCCTATAAAGGGAGAACCTGAGCCACACCTTAGACAATGATGGACTGACAGGTCTGGAACGTTGCTGTATTTGTTGGAATCGACGATATTTACTAATACCATCTAAATATTCGGAAAATATGAAAGTCACATTATGCCTATGCAATAATTATAAGCATAGCAGCAGGAAGTTTAAACAGTGTCATGTGACAACTTGCTGGTGCTGCCTACTGGACCCTAGCAGCGGGAAATTTAGACAGTGTCACGTGACAACTAGCTGGGGCTGCCTGCTGGAGCCTAGCAGCAGATATAAAAAGGGGAACTTGACACGACGATCAGTCGGGCGCTGACACTCGTTGATGCTGCATCGAAGATGCCAGGGAATAGAAGAAAGAAGACATGCACCCAACACCAGAGCTGAAGACACCTCCGAAAGGAGGGGCCCCGCCACGTCAAAACGGTAGAGGAGTAGGGGCCGAAACCGGACGTGGTTCCTCCTGATGATGTCTTCAGCTAACTGGATCCTATAAAGGAGCTGTTGTGGTAGCAGACCACGAAACATGGTTGAAATTCCTCAGATAATATCAATAAATATCGGCGTTTCGAACAAATATATCAACGTTCCAAACTTATCAGTCCATCATTGTCCAAGGAACGCGCATTACGCGTGCAATATTTTGAAATGCGTATATTTTGTGTTCATGTTTGTTTGTGTGTGTGTGTCTCTATGCGTGTTTATGTGTATTTGTGTGTGTACATATTTGAGTTTGTGTATGGGTTGGTGTGAATAGGTATGTGCGTCTGTTATGTATGAATGTGCGAAGTGAGCGTGTGTGTATATGGTAATTTGTTTCACTCTTCATTTGTATGTATGTATGTATGTATGTATGTATGTATGTGTGTGTGTGTTTGTGTGTATGCTCGTCTGTCCGTATTACCTATGTACCTATCTATCTGTATATTTACCTGTCCACATACGTATCCCACTGCTGCTTACGCTGCTGCTGCTAATGATGATGAGGAGGAGGATAAAATCATCCTACCATGCCCGTTTGATTAAAGGATCGTAAAGAAAGAGGAAGAAAAACAAAAAAAACGATACAATCCCTTAAAGACTGAAATGGGAAGAATTTGGAGCGTGCAAACAGTAAAGGTTATGGCTACAATAATCGGTGCATTGGGAGCAGTATACAAAGATATAGACAAATGGCTGGAGGAGATAGAACTAGAATGCTCGGTAGAGCGCCTACAAAAGTCTTCCGTCTTATGGATAGCAAGGATTATAATGAAGGTTTTGAGCACTTGAAAAATTGTTGAAAACCTGTGGATACCTCAGATTATAGGTAGTAACGCACTATCCACATAATTACTACCAATAATAAGACCGAACCTAAGCCAGACCAAAATAGTTATAGTAATAACAACAACAACAACAATAATATTAATAATAATAATAATAAAAATAATAATAATAATAATAATAGTAGTAATAAAAATAATAATAATAATAATAATAATAATAATAATAATAATAATAATAATAATAATAAGGCATTTTTTTCCTTTATGCCTTATGCCTTCTAATTGATGTTTCAATACCAGCAGATGACAACGTTTCTCTAAAAGAAATGGAAAAACTTTCAAAATACAAAGACCTGGAAATAGAGATAACTCGAATGTGGAATCTAAAAACAGAAACAATTCCTATCATAGTAGGTGCCTTAGGTATAATAAAAAAATATTCAGACAAATACATAACAAAAACACCAGGACTTACAAATATATATAACATACAGAAAATTGCACTACTGGGTACTGCACACATTCTACGCAAAACACTTTCAATACAGTAAACATAAGAGCACCACAGCAAACCACAGCACATACCCAAGGCGCATAGAGCTGCGCTCGGTAGTGAAGTGAAAGCACGTTATAAAAATAAAACTACTGAATAATAATAATAATAATAATAATGTACGCCGCTAGCCCAGAAAGAATATAAGAGGCGTCATGACAGTATAGCAGGGATTATCCATTGGACATTTTGCAACAAGTATGGACTTGACACATCAAAAAAAGTAGTACGAATATAAACCCGAAGCATCATCGAATATGATAATGCAAAGATACTATGGGATTTTATGATTCAGTGCGACCATGTGATAGATAATAGTAAACCAGAGATATTGCTAACGAGAAAGAAAGCAAACGATGCTGAATCATCGATATAGCATGCCCAGCTGAGAACAAGGTATACGATAAGGAAGAAAGAAAAGTTGATAATCCAGAATCCTTGTCCTGTACCAGATTGAGCTCAAAATTTAACCAGCTCGTGCCAGTCATGAGGCCAAACATTCCTGAAAGTATCATTCGAATCCATCAAGGGATTCTTGAGGTAAGATACCTCGTTAAAACAAACAAACAAACATGACTAAAAACAGTACCTCCACCTTTACTAAGGCGGAGGTAATAATCGCACAGTATGAGTAACGAATAGCTATAAAGTACGCTGTGATACATTATTCGCTTCATTTAAGAGCCAGTAAGTTGAGAATCAGTCACTAAAATTGTTCCTTTTTAATATTTTTATCTGGAAAGTTACATATTTCTAATAGCTAGAAGTTATGGAACTGATACCGGCATCACGATGGAGTTGATTTCTTACTCAGATAGAGCAAAATCTGTTTTCATAATCCCAGATGTAGAATTATTTTATTCCTTGCTTAAAACATAAAACTCCAGTTTGTGAGGTGAAGCTCTTAAAGAAAGTTTATATTGAACCTTTAACCAAAACAATATACACTACAGGATTTGTGAAACGGAATCAAATATATGATCGAATGAATGAAAATAAATCCTTATTGCTATTATATTCTATGAATGAAATGAATATTCCTGTTGTAAACGTCATGTCTTAACACACGTCCATGGAGGACCGTTTCAATGTTTTTCTTTTATCTAGGTCCATCGAGTCTACATTCTTGGTGAATATCGCATCACGCTTTGCATCAATAGCTACATCTTGTATTTGATAGAATAAATGCGAAGAATACATTTTCGTTCATTTAGTTGGCGGCACACTTCCCAAGAGAATTGATATTGTGTCAATAATAGTGCATGGAATATTATCTGAAACGTGTGTTTCAAAGAATTTCGTTTTTGATGAGAAATAGATTACTTAATTCATAAATCAAACAGTCCTCATGTGAAGAAAATGTATAAGAGCTGCTGAACTCAGATCGAATACGTTAAATATCGATTCGGTTTCGTTTGATGAGAGAGTGTAGTGCTGCAGTTCATTGCATGCAGCTTCAGTGTATTTGCTCATTAATATTGATATTCCGTCCATAGCCATCTAAAATTTGCCATTTATGTACTTCTACATATAACACACTCTAATGCTTACAAAATGTGACATTTCTTATGATTGTGCTTTGAAAACAATGCAATGAAATACGGAGTTTATTACGGACGTTGAAACCTAAATGCTTAAAGCAGTAAAGAAGTACAATTAACTTGGACGCATTTGTTCTTATAGTTGTCTAACGTCTTTAGCAGTGCTGCTTTGCTGATGATATACGAACAAGCTTTGCCTGGATCCTCTTCTGTATAGATTAATGTGGATTGCTTCTATGTTACTCCTCAATGCGAAAGATGTAAGAGTAGTTGATATTCTTTTACTTGCATTTTAGAATATTTGCTTGACTTTCAAGTTGATGCCCGTTTTAGTAAAGTTAGATTTTGGTCATATTTCAACGCTACACTTGAAGAGTTTTTCTCTAGTATTACCTCGTATGTATTTCTTTACCTCACTACAAATTTCACTACCAATTTAGGAATTTATTTCTGAGTAGCAGTTATGTTTTAAGTTTTATTTAATGGTTGTTTTGGATATGAAGTACCAAAATCGACACTACTAGCCAATCATGTCTGGGTTTGCTATAAGTGTGTCATTCAACTTCGCAAGATCTGAAGTCGATCGCCAGCTTAAATGTACTAACAGTTTTAAATTTAGGAACAAATCGGACAATTTTTAAAACGGCGTTTGTCGTTTACGTCGACCGTGATAATTCACTATTATTTAATTTTATTGATCCTTTAAAGAATGGATTGACAAATTGATTTTAATTGACTTAAATACAATTTGATTAAATATCTCATGACATTTTGCCGATGATATAACTGCTTTCCAAATGTGCTGCTCATTCCCCTATTCAGTGGTCTTTAATAAAAATGAGATTTGTTTAATTGCTACAATGAATCAGTATAGTTCATAGAAACAACACTGGTTTTCTGCTGCATCGATTGAAATTGTAACAAATCACAACACGACGTGCAGCGATTTGCTATAATAATACATATAGAGAGAGGAACAACATTAAATCTACTTAGAAATGAATTTACACGAAGGCTATGCTAATGATGGGAAGCATTGACCTGTACTTACTCCTAGCAATCATGAGGTCCCGGGTTTTCATCCTACTTTGTGATATCTCGAGAAAATGTATTTTACCTTAGTTTTGAGTCATTCGACTTGTGACTGACATTGATTACATTTCTATTGTAAATGGAAAAAGACAATCAGCTAGCATTCATGGACGTGTGTATAACACGCGCCAAGTATGGATTCAGGACATCCGTTTACCTCCAGCTGACCTTCACTGGACGATACCTCAACTTCAATTCCCACCATCCATACAGTGTAAGGAGAGGGATTGCTCAATGCCTAAAACATCGTGCACATACACCGTGAAGAAATGATCAAGCGATCGTTATACACACCACGAAGAAATGATCCAGCTCAATAACAATCTATTAAACAACTACTACACCAAAAACATACTACCCACTTCAATTATGAAGAAGAGAGAGGATGAGACCAATAAACTGTCCAGTCTGTCTACCCTATGTGAAAGGCCTCTCCGAAAAGATACAAGAGATATGTGGCCCATATGACATCAGGACAGTATTCAAGTGTAATACAACACTTCGCAATTATCTCCTTCGAGTAAAACCACCAATAGAAGTGAATATGACCAAAGACTGCGTGTACTCCATCCCACGCAGCTGTGGTAGGTTATACAAAGGCGAAAACACCCACTTCTCAAATAAAGGTAGAGGAACATCGCAAATCTGTGACACGGGGAGATATTGATAAATCGAGTATCACCGATCATGTATGGAAAAATGGAGACCACCTCCCCCTGTGGGATGACGTTAACATAATAGACAGAGAACACCATTGGAAAATACGAAAGCTAAAAGAAGCAGCACATATGGTAGGACACAACAACCTCCTAAGCAGATCTAGTGCAGATATTAGTAGCATATGGGAACCGTAGTTAAGGTAGGATAGGAAATATTCAAATTTATAAGCTCTAAAATTCACTCCATTATTGCCCACGAACATATGGCGTAGTGGTTAAACGCACAGGCTGCTAACCCCAAGATTTCGAGTTCGATTCCAGCCAGTGACCTGAATAATAATAATAATAATAATGAGAACCCAGGTTCTAAATTTCCCCAAGACAACTCATGAAAGCTGGAGGGTATATCAGACGAATGAAGACAAATATTCGTCAAATGTAAATAATGTACATAATTCTGCATCTCTTAAATATAGAACTATGAAATTGATTAGATGCAAACTGTACGGACCCCTTGAAATATCGATTGTATCTATAATTCAATGATGGTTTTAATAAATACTTGTTTACATGGATTTATCATAACACGTATCTGTGCAGCATTCATTCACACAGAGAGTGATTTACCATGAAGATAATTAACTTGATCATTCAAAACCAATGGATGACCGATCATATCGAACAAATAAAACTGCTCAGCATCATAACATGTTTAGTACCTCATCTCTTCCAGATATTTAGAGGCATAGTGGTATGTAATGATAGTATTGCGGTTGACGTAAACGGCTAACAAATGTCTAAATATAGATAAATTATTCCTAAATTTAAAACCATTATTACATACATGAGGATCATGAAGTAGAGGAATCTATAAATTTTGTATTCCCTTAGATTTCTAATTTCAGTTTCCACAATAGGGATTCATTTGTCATTCGGAGTTTGCGGATTGAAAGCATTTTTCCAGAGAAATAGAAGTAGGAGCAATATACAACAAAAAACAAAACAAATTATTCCCTAGATTATGCGATACCATAGAGTATTGGCGGAATCGTTAGCGCATTTGGCATAATGCTTAGCGGCATTTGCCCCAGCTCATTACTTTCTAATCACAGATGATGCTGAGGTCAACTTTGCCTTTCATTCTTTTGCGATCGATAAAATAAAATATTAGTCATAGACTCGCCCATGTCTTCTTAATTACAACTCTTGTTCACAAAAATTAGAAAAAATATCGGAGCTGGGAATAATGTGAAAAAATTATAACGGATAAATTTTTTGAAGAAACCACTCCATAGAGATTGTATCATCAGTATATGCTCTTCGTTCGAATCCATCTGGAATCAATTTTGCCTTTTATTGTTTTTCCTTGTCAATAAAACAGCTGACGATGAAAAGTGGTAACAATGTAATCCGTTACACTTTATATTCATAAATTATCTGGAATGCTAAAGAGGGAGTTTCAAATCTTGTTTTCTGTGTGCAACATTTCAACCTATATCTCTAAAATGCAAAACTATTCTCTTAGGTACCGGTCCCTAACATTTATAGTATAGTAGATACTTTTAATTTTATATCTGTGTGAAAATGTTACAAATAGTCTGTAATAGATATAAACTCAGAATTCGCACCGAGCATTTACGTAATTGGTTCACATAAATATAGAATGATAATAGACTATGACAACGTAAAAGTGAAATAATAGGGTAATAAAGTTGTTAGGTCGGATCTCGAACACTGATGAGCTCACATAAGGCCATATTAAAGTCATTATTTCTGTGTTACACCAGTCCTGTATTATCTAAAAAGTACCATCTTTATTTAAATGTCTGATGTGAATTGTGGATTTCTCTTTTTAGAAGATAGATCAAACACAAAGAATGAATAGGTTTGGTTTGTTAGCTAGTGCTTAGTTAGTACGGATTCTTCTCCCGAAACCTCTAACAATGTTAGTGAGTCAGATTTTGAATACTGGGTTATTTTGTACATAATTTAAGAAATATCAAATTAGGTAAACTGCAAATTTCGTTGAAACTTTAATCATTGTTCAACTTCTCAATACGGTAGGAACGTCCAGATTCGCAGCTTTTCTTCCATAACTGATTAGAGCAACACATTTTCGGAATTTCAGCAGCACATATACTTATGGTTATGTATTTACTCTAAATAAATCAGAGTGTTGTATTTTTCAGAATATTATTTGCAGAATGAAAGAAAGAAGTCAACTGTATATTTTACACAACCGAGGAAATAACAAATGAATTAACATAGTGATAAGTGATTGTGAATCATTTTCATTCCAGATGAAAAGATAGCATTTATTAGATGAAGACATATAATTGTATTTGATATCATTGATGTCGTTCTAGACACATAGTAGTGTATGTGGATTTTATTTGAAAAATGTATGTTGACCGAGAGCGGAGGTTATTGGTAGAAATGTTGGCTATTCGAGAGGATGTTGGTCGGTATATAAAGATGAAAGAAACACTTGAATCATTCACTTTAGCAGAGATGAAAGATACATTTAATTGAATAACGCTTACGGCACCAGTAGATAAATCGAAATGTATTTACATACATTGTTTTATAACCAATATCGCCCAGCCAAATTGGTGTTTATTTGTTCCAGTGATTCGCTAACCGTATACACATACACAAATGATATTTTAGTCAGATGGAAAGTGATTGAGAGATAATAGAAAGTGAAAAGGAAAGATCGACAACTGAAACGGTATTTTATTCCTAATTTGAAAAGTTCTATGGCTGATAATAAACGAATACATAGTGTCAAGTATGGAGGGAGTTTTGTCAATTGGATACTAGCATGCACAAATTGATTTGTATAAACTGTCCTAGAATGAAATGGCAATTATTCCAGTACAAAGCCTGCAGGAATGCATGTTGAAAAATGATTGAATGACAGATAAATCTAAAGACATACAGTTCGTTAATATGAATACGTTAATAATTAAATCAAAATGTTCCAGGCTCTAGTATAGCTAAATAGGCATCGTGCCTCTTTTAATTTCACAATCACTTAAAACCTAAACACATTAGAAATATATATATATATACATACGTATATATATATATATATATATATATATATATATATATATATATATATATATATGTGTGTGTGTGTGTGTGTGTATGTGTGTATGTGTGTGTGTATAAGTATGTATATATGTGTGTGTATATACATATATGTATATATATAAAACAAATAATAAATGAGTATATGCATATATACGTACAAGTGTGTGCATACCTACGTCTACCTGTATATATAGGTGCATATCTGGGTATATATATATATATATATATATATATATATATATATATATATATGCATATACTTAAATATAGTTTTAGGGAAAATAACCAAGTTTCAAGAACTCATCGATGAAAATCCACTATCACATATAGAAAAATAAATTAATAATTAAAAGCACAATAAATGAGTATAATATAAAGTAAAGTAAATATCATAAGATAAATATAATAAAAAAATTACACGTGTTTCATAACTAATTTTCAAATAGAAAAGAAATTTAAATCGATTAAAATCAACAACATTGCATGTATTATACTCATTATGAATGCAAGCCAACTTTTTTAGACTAATTTTCGATGCCGATTTCAAATTTGCACTCTATTTGTATGCTGCATATATCCGTGTTTCAGTAGATACATGCAAATATTTACATATTTGTATATATGAAATCATTAACGCAATAAATAAGGGCATGTTAGTTTTGGAAAGTAAATTTGGTCTATTATTCTACATATTGTAAATACATAAAAAATGCGTCAGACAAAACAAAATTAGAACAACAGAGTTAGAAACATTGTGATTTGGATTTCCTGCGGTTTTCCTGATCCGGTTGACCACGGTAAAATGTCCATCATACAGTCATTCCAGAAGCCTTGGTACCATTTATTCATAGCACTAATCTCCTAGCGAAATGTTTCACCATGTTCATCAGGCACTGCTCCAATCTTATATGCGAAGAAATCCAGATAGGAATCCAACAAGTGAACCTTCAGTGACATGCGACAACCCATTGCTGAGTAACATTTCAGAAAATTATTGATGCCAAACTTTTAGTCTATTGCCTACTTGTTGCCCAAGAAATTCTCACAGGTCCAATTGAAAGCATTCCAGGCAGGCAGTTCCAGTTCATTCAGTGTTGTCTGGAAGTTGAAAACTTTGAGTAATTCTCTAATTTGGAGTCCGACAAAGATACCCTCTTCCAACTTCATCTCTGTGATTTAGTGAATCTTTTCTACAGTATACCCAAAACCTCTGACATTTCTCCCCAATAATGTTTCATCAGTCCAAGCTTATCTTGTAAAGGAGGCAATAGGACATTACATTTATCAACAAGAGGGGTAGTCTTGACGCTAGACAGTTCAAGCTGGTATGATGTTCTTGTCTACCAGTTTCATCCTAATAATATCTGTCAGTTGCCCGATTATCGCATGGACACAAGAAACAACACTATTTTGTGAAAACTGACTGTATTCCCATTAACAGCCAAATGACTTAATTCTCCACATATTTTCCATAAGTATCTTTCATAGGCAATGGCATAAAGTAAAGGTTCCATATTCTCATGTGATTGTGCAATAGGAGTGTGCAATAGGAATGAAGGGTTTCGAGTTACCAATATGAAGAAGTACAGATATGATATTTCGTTTTAAAGATTCAATAAACCAATGCCACTCCCCAGGATCGTGATTTTGTGAAAAGCATTCGGTAAGTCCATCGATGTTACTGCAAAAGAAAAGCGAGCCTTCAACAGAAAAAAAAAAACATGTTTCTAGAACCACATTTCTCTACCGAAAATAAGTCACATTAGCATTAACATCTAAGCATACTTAAACACACAATCACACACAACACATATATTTCATTATCCCTATGCCCTTCTGCATATATGCGTGGCGCGTGTGCACATCTCCATTAACAGAAAAGAGAGGACAGAAATTGTTGACGACAGATTACTTCCAAACAATAATTGGAGAAAATTTTAATTAGTTACATTTCTCTGCCGAAAATAAGTCACAGTAGCACCGTTCTAGCAGACACTTCTCCTTCAGTCTTGATGCGAACAGCTTTATCTTTTGAGAGAGATAGGTCTCTGATAAGGTCATTCAGTGCAATCTTCCTTAGCAACACTATCGTGATAGTCAACATCGTCATTTAATACCATTGTGAGGCACAGGTTCCATTGCAGAATCCAAACTGGGATACATAATTTTGTGTTTACTCTGAATAGAAAATCGTGTGACATTTACTTTGCAAACATGACAGTCATTAAAATGGTCTTTCGACTACCTCAATATCATTGGAATGGCAAAAGTTATGCACTCTTTCTTATTATTGAACCAGTCACGTAAGCCATTTGAGGAAGCTGTGCAGATAAAATATGGTGCCGATAACTTGTCCTGATCTCCAAGAGGACAGTCAAAGTATAGATTATAAAACTTCTTGATCTCTGATGTTATTGTACGTTTTTGAGCCTTTATAGGCATAACAAAACATATCAGGACGTTTCTACACTCTCTTGGCATTGTTAATACTGTAAAACAATTTAGGAAATAGATACAAACTTATACTTATATTAAATTTGAGATGATGAAATATTTCATCAGACCACGTATGACTGGAGTATTTGAGATGTTGAAATACGTATTTCATCAGACAAAACTTGACAGGACAATTTAAGATGATGAGATATTGCATCTCAAAATTATTTTAAAGGTGTGTTTCCATGATGTAATACATGCATTAAGATGTAATACGCGTCATTAATTGGAATTTCTATATAATACATGAGCTAAAACAAAAAAAAAAGCTTTCTCATCTTGAAAACTGCACGTGATGTTAAAATATTAATTGTATATTTGAAATCAGCATTAAAATCTATACTAGTACACCTTGACACATGCTTGTTGAAAAATAAATGTTGACCAGTGTTATAGTTCTTATTTTATGTCACAACTTGTAATTTCATTTCTGTTTTTACACAGCCGGAATAATTTTATCATTATTAGTTATGTATTGTCTAACTATACCCTATGTGTGATGTGAGATAAGTGTAAACATTGGAACTGCACTTATTAATATATAGACCTTACTTAATTATCTCTTTCCTACTTCTTCAAAATGTTACCCACTAAATTAAATTCTAGTTTCATGGGTACATTTCATCAGAAATACTGACACATTATCTAAATTTATCAGAAATTAATTGTGTTCCCTCCTTTCCAAACCGTAAAGGAACGCAACGTAAAATAACAGCAAAAATAATAACATATTTCTATATTTCGAAAGAACAGATAGATTTAAAGAGTATACGTCCTTTTAATCTCCAGTAACAGACAGTATATTTTTTTATCAACACTTCAGGCACAATATAAATATATCAAGTTCAGATACAATGCAATTTTTTCTTATATATATTTAAATGTAAAGCTATATAGCTGAAAATTATAATCTAATTAGGTCACCAATGCTTCAAAAAGGATACTGAACTTTTAGGAGGGCGCTTGTTCTTCAAGAAAAATATCAAATCATTATTATCAAATATCAAACCAATATTATCATGTCTGTTGTCTTTAATCTTTGTCGCAATATCCTGAAAGGCTATTGAAACCCAGCAAAGAGTTGAATCCTGTGACCAGCGAAATTTTGGTGAACTCGATATGCAAGCGATAAAATGATGAAAAACAACAATTTTTGTTTTTTTATAACGTGTACATTGCATTGATATTCTGAATGTAGCGTGAAGTTGCTGTGATATATCATATCAAGGAATATCGAACAAATAATTGTAGGATTTGATCCACCATAGCAGAAAGTGAAATAAGAAAAAAGAAACCCCATACAACAAATGATTTGGACCGGCGCTTTACAGATTTTCCTCATCACTAATCAGCAAAATAGATTTAATATGAACGCCCACGTGCGCGCACACACACACACGCGCACACACATACACATTCACATTTGTATGCATAAGTGCAGCTGTGAATTAAGCACCTTGCTTCCCATCGAGATTGTCGCGCATTCAGTGCCACTGCGTATCACGATCAAAAAAAAGTGTTCTCTAATGTAGCCATAGACCACCCAAAGCCTTGTGAGTGGATTTGGTAGACATAAAGTGAAAGAAGCCCAATATCCTCTATGTGTGCGTGTATGTGTGTTTGGTGTGTGTGCGCGCGCGTGCGTTTTCATGCTGTGGCATGTGCGTACGTGTGTGCACTCATGCGTGAGTGTGTGTACTGTGTTGTGTGTGTGTGTATGTGTGTGTGTGTGTGTGTGTGTGCGTGTGTGTGTGTGTGTGTGTGTGTGTGTGTGTGTGTGTGTGTGTGTTAAGTTACATTGAAAGAATATTTATATCTAACTGGGGAAACTGAAGGAACAATAAATTTGGCGGTTTATAAATTTATTATTGTTTAACAAGTATGTTTTTGACGATAATTCCTTATTTTCGCCGAGCTAAGCGATCATCGGACTATCGTACATTTGAGATCGCTTTGGTTTCATTCAGTCTCTGATATTTTGACATATTCTAGGGTAGGCAAAGCACTGGTATATATTTGTTAGGTTGTAGGTTAGGTTGTAATAGGGCAATGCACACATTACCTACACATTTATCTCTTTAAAGATCTACAAACCCATTGGTAATATATACATATATACATACATAGAAACAAACACATGTATACTTAAACACACAATCACACAGACATATACCTCACTATCCCTATGCCCTTCTGTATATATGCGTGGCGCGTGTGCACGTCTCCATTAACAGAAAAGAGAGGAAAGAAATTGTTGACAACAGAGTACTTCCAAACAATAATTTGAGAAAAATTAAATTAGTTATATTTTACTTGTGTTTGTTGCCCTCATGCTATTACCACGATGTACTATCATTTGTCACTTTGAATCGTTCCTACTGGAAGAACGTTTCTATTCTCGTCATCATTATCACTCGAATCTTTTACATCTAAACTTCTCTTGTCTGCTTTCATCTTCCCCTCTTTGTACATTGATTCTTCATATTTTATAGCTGTTTTCTTCTTATTTTCATATTTCGTACTTTATCATGTCTGTTGTCTTTACTCTTTGTTACAATTTTTATTGCTTGAAGAAAAAAAATTGAATTTATTCTGGTTCTTGTCATAGTTTATCTAAGTATCGTTATCCGCATTGAGTTTTATTTATTTTAAACCTGGCATGTCTAGTTTTGGTTTTGGAATCATCATCATCATCAACATTATCATCATAACAATCATCATCACTAAGAGTTTCTTCAACGTCATCGCCTCCGTCATATTCATCAGGAGCCTTCTTGTTGTCATCTTTCTTTGGATATCTTTCTTTGTACTAAACTATTGTTTCTATTTTCTTCAACATTTCTAGTTCGTTTTATTTTCATCAACTTTCTCTGACATCAAGACTGATTATTTCTGTTGGTGTCTTTATACATTTCCCTTTTGCTTCTACTCACTTTTCCGTTTTATGATTTATACAGTGTATGTTTGCATCCGCTGACATTATACCGTCTTTTTTGTCATCCATATATCCTGCAACTTTATATATCAATTTTCATATTTTCCCACATAAGATTCTTTCTCAATCACTCTAACTATGCTAATCTTTCTCTTTGAGAACGGTTTATTTCAACAGAAATTAGAAGAATCCATTAAAAAAGAGACATAATATCACTATTGTATATCGATGCATGTTTTTCTTTTAAATCTACTAGAATTGTTATTTGCATTTACCGCACTATAGCAATTATTTTACAGCCCTTTTTGTGTATAGAAATACATATCTGCGCATGCATATGTGTGTGTGTGAGTGTATGGTTGCGTGTTTGTGTATGTGTGTTTGTGCGTATTTGTGTATATGTGTACATATGTGTGTACATGTGCTTTAGTGTGTATGTTTTCAGTTTATGATTTTTGCATATATACACACACATGTGCGAGTACATACGCAAACACACACACACAGACGCACACACACACACTCAGATACCTACATACAGCGCTGAAGTTAAACATTAATTCTTCGATTCTCAACGAAGTCCTGTGCTGGACCAACGTTGTTTTTGGATGTCCCTGTCTGACATGCTCACAGTCAGCCGCACTCTCCAGTTATGATGATGATACAGAAGTATCAATGGTAAGTCGGCTAGACCGATGACATGCTAAAACTTCAGAAAGATCTGAATACAATGTGCAATTAGTCTGGTGAATATAATATGCTGTTCAATGCTGAGAAGTTTCAAAGTCTCCACTTTCAGCCCACAAACAGTCTATATTCCGAGTACAGAGGTCCGGAAAATACTGCAATCCCACAATCAATGTCGGTCACTGACATGGGAATCCAATAAGTAATGATGCAACATTTCATGCGGATATTACCAAGATGACGTTAATATGCAGACGAGTTACGCGGAACGCTAGGCATTCCAGTGTCAGACTCAATGACACAGCTGAGCTACTGGGAGAGGATAAAGGAAATGAAGCTCTACTCCCAAGATGGTAGACTCACAAGATATGCAGTGATTCACATATGGAATGTCTTGGATACTGAAAGTTATACCAGAATGTGGGAACTGAAAGTTATACCAGAAACCGAACTGGACAGCAATGCATAACAATTGATCCCATCTTCTCGTAAAATAAGGAGCTAGTTTTGTAATAGCTTCGGTTTGAAAGACCCACAGCAGCACAACATGTGGAGGTCTTCAAAGCGGGCTTGGATAATACCAGATGAACCGACATCGAGACAGAAGACATAAAGAAAGGTAAATCCGTTCAACTCGCTATGAAACCATGTATGCATCCAACCGTCTGATTGGGGAGTGTTATGAGATGACTAGGTGGAGTTACTCATATCTGTACACGGCTGCAAATACCATGAATGGCATTGTGTCATTGAACAATGGCAGGAATATCATAAAAATGATCTGTATTTCGTGTCAGTTCGCCGCGTGCTTTTCCGGTTTCTGTTGCTGAGGAGGAGATAATCACTCCGAAATGTATGCATCAAGCAGTCTGGTTAGGGATTGATTCGGAGTATGAACACCTACTTGTGTACTACGAGAAATGTTCTCTATGACAAAATACAGTGTACGGTTTTCTTACGGGTTCCAATATGCCTCAAGCGCGCACGCACACACACACACAAGCACACACACAAACATACACATATATATGTATGTATGCATGTATGTAGATAAAGTGTTGTAGACATATGAATTTATATCTATATTTAAACCTATGTAGTCTTCTATTTTTTAAATTCTTTTTCATGTTTCAGCCCTAACCCTGTGGCCATACTGCGGCAGGTGTATATTTATCTATTTTGATGACGGTAATGATAGTAATGATGATGATAATGAGAAGGAGGAAGATGATGAGAATGAAGGGGATGAGGAAGTGGAAGAAGAAGAAGAAGAAGAAGAAGAAGAAGAAGAAGAAGAAGAAGAAGAAGAAGAAGAAGAAGAAGAAGAAGAAGAAGAAGAAGAAGGAGGAGGAGGGGGGAGGAGGAGTGATAATCAAAATGCACGTAAAATTACTGAAAGTCAGGAAAATAGAAATTGTAATATTGAAATGCAAGCAAATGTTTCGGCGAAAATTGCACTTTTTTCTTACAGTGACTTCAATAACACAATTATTATTTTGATATGAGCTATATAATTCTATTATTATTATTATTTTATAAAATTATATTATAAAGAAAATTTAACAGCTTGCAGCTATTGCACGAACGTTTCGCTGAAATTTTTCTTCTTTTTCTCCAACGTGTTTTTTCTTCTAATTTTCTTTCATATTTTACTTCTTCTTCCTCTTCTTCTGCCTTTTCTTTTTCTTTCTCTCTTCCCATTCTTTTCTTTTTTAATTTCCGTTCCTGTTTTCTATTGTTTATTGCAAATACAACGCTTCCCAGTCACACCCCATTAACACATTTCCCAATTATTTCTTGCACTTTTAATATCTATTCTTTACACCTAAAACATTCCTTGAAATATTACCTTCGTAATTTAATCGTTTATCATTCACTATTACAAAATCATTCAGCTCCACTTCATTCAAGTAACCTTTCATTTTAGACGCCATCGCCACACACTGATCTTACTCTATACTCCAAACTTATGTCACTTATATCACTATCAATTAATTTTTATATCTTTTTGTTTTGCATCGTTTTACTCACAATTATCCTTTATTTGCCCCAAAATTTTTTTACCGACACTCGCTCTCTTCTGACACGTACTTTCGATGTCATTATAAAATTCAATAATTTTGATTAATACGTAAGTCTTCATTACTTCTTATTCCAGTAGTTCCTTAGATCTAAAGTACACATAGAAAACGTGTCAACAGAATCATTTGTTTGTTTTTAATTAAGAAGTGAACCATAAAACCTGCCACGTTGTAAAAACATAGACCAAACTAATTTGGCAATGTGTATATAACTACTATTGAAATCAAATGTACTCATTGAGGTAGTAGAATATTTCTTTCCATAATAATAGAGCATTCGGAAAGGATCAAACAAATAAAAACATATAAGTGGACGTATATTCGCCCTTAGTTAGACGGGCAAAGATTTAGCGTTCAACATTGCAAAAAATCGTGCACGTTTTTGCATAAGCTTACCTGCAACTCGTGAAATCCCAACTCCAACAAATTGGGGGATGTCCTGTTTGCCAGAGGTTGTGTGTCTTAAGGTTTTATTAATAACATACCTTGATATGAGGCTTGAGTAAGATTCAAGGTAAGATTTACGCTACGGATACACACCCTCGAGGGTAAGATGAGGGCAAAGTATAATATTCTGCTCAGTTTTTCCGAGAAATATTGACTCACGAAACATTGGTATCACGTGGAGCGTCCTCGATAGGCGACTTTGTCTACTGGGCTGTAATTTGTGACAAACCGAAAAACTCACTAGTAATACTGATTTCACCAAAGATACAGCTTGTTAATAAATTTCAAACAACCGGTGATTTATATCTTCTAAAGAGGACCCTAAGATTAAGTGGCCAGTATCTTCACAAGGTATGCAATCAGAGTTTGCTAGTGGTAAGGCCCATTCCCTTCATTGCTCCATCGTCGTGGTTGAGAAGCACCCGGCTATGATTGTTAAACTGAAATGTTAAAATAACACCATAGTTTACCAAATATCCCAAAGGAAGATGTCGGTAGTATCCTAATTTTGCGTAGATAGTCTATAGATCGCTATGCAGCCGACGACACAGAGTTCTTTAACATAGTGGATGATGCCCCCCAGAGTTCCAGCTTGGAACCACACCCTACCTTTTCATTGTATGTCTACATTATGCTGTATGCATCTCTCTGAATGAGATGAAAAATAAAAGATTCACTCTTGGGATGCAAAGTCTCTCTTGCACAGCGTGAAAAGTGCTGCTAAAAGTGTTGGTCTCTACGTTGGTCTCGGACAAGATAGAATATATGATGTACAATCAGAGGGGCAATATTAGTTCCACATGAGAATAATCCACGGAAAACGTTGACAAATTCACATACATCAGAAGTAAAATCGTAGGGGAAGATATTTTCGCAAGTTATGTGCATATCCGAATCGGCAAAGTCTGGTCAGCTTTAAACAGATAATCAGCGGTCGTAAAACTTCAAGCATTTGAGCAATCACTTCCGGTATATGGATGTACAGCATGGACTCTAACAAATATCTTGAAATGCAAATTGATGGAGCTTATAAAAGAATGTTTCGAGCTGCCCTGGATATCTCCTGAACACGATGCACTACGTACGGACCTCTCTATGGTAATCTACAACAAATATTCATATCATCAGAGAAAGAACAATTTTCGCTGGACATTGCTGTAGAGCAAAAGATGAGCTCATCCGTGACTTTCTTCTTTGGAAGCCGAAGCTTGAGTACGCAAATGTTGGTATACCTCGTGGAACCTACACAAAGCGACTGGGTGACGATTCCGAGTGTATCCGAGAAGATCTACCACGTGCAATGCCGAACCGAACGGACGGGACTGAACGAGTCACGACGATCCGTGCAATAAGCACGACCGGGTGATAATGATGATGATGATGACAACGAGATATGGTTAAAAAACGATATTAGCTCTTTGAATTTTAGTAAACAATTTGTATTTTCATAAAGATTTAGAGAGCATTCATTTTATTTTTATTAGTGTCAAACTTCGTGTTAACGTATCGCATTTTAGTTTTCTTGTTTTGAATGTAAATCTATTATGATTTGGGAATGTTTCCAGTCTATTATGATTTGGGGATGCTTCCAGTCTATTATAATTTGGGGATATTTCCAGTCTATTTATTGTTTCTATTAAAATGTTTCTCATGTGACAATTACTATGTTTTTATTCAACACATCATTTTCTGTACGATTTCCTGTTGTCATTATTTTGATATTGTTATTAGTTGCTTTGTGCTTATTTTACTTATTACAATATAAGTTTCTGTAACATTCACTGATATTCCCGCCACTTCCCATGCACGGATTTGTTACTTGTGGGTTTACAGCAAAATTCATTTCTTATAATTTTTTTCATATAATTTTATTCAATAATTTTGTATCATGTTGTTCCGTACACTCTCGTAAATTCCCGATTATTCTGTCATCATTACAGCATACTTCTCTCACAGTGTTACGACCTAGAAATATTGAGGTTCAATATATTCCCATTGATTAGTTCTCATTCTACCTGTGCTGATGTATTTCTAAATACCATGCAGAGGAGTATAGTTCAGTTTAACAATTTTAGTTTTGAAGTTTTCAAAGGTATATAAGCAGCTAGAGGTATATAAGCAAAATCGGTCATACATAAACAATTTATGTATGTTGTTACTACGTGGGTCGGCTGCGGTTTTGGGTGGGTGGGGGTCATTAGAAAATATATTCTCTATGCGCCAAGTGTAGAAACACCTGAAAGTAAGTCAGAGTCAAGCTTAACAACTCACATATATCCCTTCTCGTAGCAACAGACATAGATGTTTTGTCTTTGTTGTGATTTATCAATGCCGAATACCGAGCTGGGCCCGCTACAAGGCATATCGCCGACTATGACTATATGTTAAATGGTTTAAACGCCCAGAGTTCACGTTCTGAGTTCAATTGCCGCCGAGGTCGACTTTGTCCTTTATACATTCGTGGTCGATGAAATAATGACCAGTTTAACACTGGTGTTTATTTAATCAACTTACACCCACCGCCGAATTTGGAACAAATATTCACGAACTTCTAATGATTTTCTCACTAATTGACCGTGCTTATTGTGCAGTTAGTATTTTGCATTTGTGCTTTGATCGTGAATATAGTATAAAATATGAAATAACGAGCAACAAGAGGGATTATAGTTTGGTGATGAAATTTTACTGCTAATGATATTTTTGCCGCTGCACTTATATCTAAACAGCATGAGATTTATTTTTTCCTTTTGATATTTCTAGTGGTTCTGAAATAATTATTTCAAATGTTTGCCAGAAGGACAGCTTCGGGAGACGGGGA
>NC_142935.1:34913003-34930503 GCF_046866305.1 Octopus bimaculoides
CAGAGTTATTGAATCAAGGGTTCTGTTTAAAGCTGAGGCATTTTGAAAAATAGCCCCAATGTATTCGGTAGAAGTCTTATTTCAAGAATACAATTCGTGTATAGTCCTGTAAATTATATTGATTCTAGAACGGTTGTGCTAATGAGAACACAGATGTTGTTCGTTACCTGGTACACAATTAATTCTTTATTCTGTATATTTCTCATTTTGTCTTGCTCTGGTGTTTTGAAAAAATTATTTGTGGAGAACATTATTTTTGTTTGTGGTTGGGTCGTTGGTGACCTCTTTCTAGCATATTGGATGTCCATTTAGTGGTTATCCCATCTTATACACACATACTCACACACACACACACACACACACACACACACACACACACACACACACACACACACACACACACACACATATATATATATATATATATATATATAGTATTAATTAATAAATGGATTTCGTTTTAGAAGTTTCTTAGGTACAACATATGTTTCGACATATATAAGTAAGACAAAACTCATGGGCATTTTCGCTCAATCCTCTGTTAGATTGGTCGCGCAGTCTTCAGCGAACTCTTGCTAAAACAGGATGCTTTTGTGGTTATGTAACCAAAGTCTGATCGTCATCGACACGGTATTCTTTCTTTTGTTACAGAATAAATGTGACCGTTTCGCTTGCAGTGTATACCGAACGACCTGCGCAAATAATTTGTTTATGCTGATTATAAGTTCTTGTCGTACATTAGCTCTCTCTTTCCGTCACATCGACATAGTCTGAACAGATGCACAGTGTTATATATATATATATATACATACATATATATATATATATGGGAGAATGTATAAAAAACAACAACAGACGAGGACAGGTGGTGTAAATAACAAAAGCATGTATTAGTATGACGCTCGGGAATACGGAAAGTCTTTGACGTTTCGAGCTACGCTCTTCAACAGAAAGAATAGGGAGACAAGGAGAAAAACACGGAGAAAAAAAATTGAATAGTGTTCAGTCAACGGTCAATCATAATATAGATATACATATATAGACATATACACACACGCGAGCGCGTGCAGACACGATCACACATTATAAATAAATGCACACGCACGCACACACGCACACACACACATACACACACACATACACACACACACACACACACACACACATACACACACACACACACACACACACATATATATATATATATATATATATCGTAGAAGACACGCAGTGAAACTATTCCCTGAACTATGAGGTTAGGAAGCAAGTTTATTACCACCCAGCTACACCTATACCTATAGATATTTATGTCTGTGTATTTATACATATATATATGTGTGCGTGTGTACGTGTATATGTGTGTGTTTTTGTGTGTATATACCGACATAAATATATATGTAAAGATAGAGATAGAGAGACAGACAGACAAACAGACATACAATGATATGTGTCTTTTTGTGTACTTGTTTGTGTCTGTGTATCTCTGAATATATTATTGATGTATGTGTAGGTATTTAATGGGCGACATGCATATAATTGAACAAAGTTGAAAAACCGCGCTTCAAAAATAAATAAGTAAATTCCTATGAGAGAATAACTTCAGCACAGTTGGATGACACATCCTTTTATATCAATTTAAATAAAGCATTTGATATCCTTATCAATGGTATAGGTGCCGTTGTATATGCTTAAAATATCCTTCTTAATATCAACAATTGTACTATGTATAAAATAACGTAAATTGTAAAATAATTACTAATGTGATGCTTAGAACCACAAATAGCAAATTTCAATTCTCATACTAGGACTCTATTTAAATATTTCGAATCAACGATGTATTTTAGTTGCATTATTAACTTTGTAAACAATGGGGCTAGAAATAGCTAATCGTTAAATTATGTGGCTCTTACTATGATTGTATTATATGATACTAGAGTATAACAGCTTGGAAATTCTTATTCAGAATATTATCTAGGCTGGTAAATTTCCATTGCACTATCATTCATAAGAAGAGGGCGGTGAGCTGGCAGAATTCTTAGCACGCCAGGCAAAATGCTTAGCGCATTCCGTTCGTCTTTACGTTTTGAGTTCAAATTCCGCTGTGAGGGACCTAATCTTTCGTGCCTTCACGGTTGTTATCTAAGAAACACTAGTGCTAGTGCCGATGTAATCAACTATCTCCCTGCTCCAAAATTTCAGGACGTGTGCTTTTAGTAGGAAGGATTATTATTCGTAAAACAGTTAGTAGAAGAGAGGTTGTACCGATGATATATACATTGTTCCTATCGAGTATCATTATAGACGTTCTAGAAATGACCACGTTCAACTAATGAATTTTATTGACAAGAATATAGTCATCTAATCTCTTATGCTAGATTCTACCACCGCATATACTAAATATGTTCTAGTAAGTATACTGCTTTCTTAAATATTCAGCGTGTATGAGTTGTATATTACACTGGTTAGTGGTATTAAGTTACGAATAATAACCACTAGGAAAATATTCCCATATGTTAGCCCCTTTGCCATTCATGTATTCCATTATATATTTTGCAGTAATTTCAACATTTCTGTTTAACCGTATTTGTATTAATGTGAATCATTTACATAACTTTCACTGTGTTCTGTCAAATTAAATAGAAAATCATTATTGAATTAAATAAGATATGAAATATAACAATATCTTTCTATTAGTGTAATTATATATTATACTCTAAAACACGATATAATTGTCTTGCAGTAGACGTCTGCAAAAACAATAAACTTCGTATATCATAGTACTACGATGAATGTCTTATTTGAAAGTCTTTCTAATGGCTTTCAATCGAAACAATTGTTTATGGCTCACTAGAAAATATAATGACTTCATTAACACAACGGGTTGTGCTATAACATTAAAAAGTATTTCTTTAAGTATTTATACATAATTAGTAAAATCAACTCCATTGCTGGTATTCAAATTAGAGCCATGAATATGAATTTACGTTTCAAGATCATAAAACCCTTGGTATATTATTGTTCCGTGGCGCTTGAAGCAACAATATAACACGTAATGCTGTGATATTCAACCACTGCGTCTTTCCAAGAATATAGAATGACTACGGCTTAATTGAACATTAGGGTGTGCGCATCAGTATGAGGCTAGCCTTACGTTTGGCCTCTTTCAAACAATATTTCAGGCCTTTTCTCGGTAACGAGTATATAGTGTTTCCTATATGAAACAATTGCAGATCTCATACTTCGGATTTAACAGAAACACGATATTGTTTTCTTTTCTTGTCCTATTTTTAAGTTTTCTAGACGAAAGAAAACTTAAATAGTATATAAATTGGTTGAATCATAACGGAATCATATTTCCGTGTATATATTTTATCTCGTGGCATATGATAATTTAAATACTAACGTAAAAAAAAACTTGCAAAGTATAATCAGAAACCTATAACATGACTAGCAACACAAATAAAGCTTATGAAAGTTATATCAAACTATGTGCCACGCCATACAATATATGTATCTTTTCAGAACGCCATCGTTTCTTTCTTTACTTAAGAAAATGTCGAAACACTTGTCATTGTCATACTGGGAGCACTGTTTCTTTCAAACGTCATTCTTACAGCTTTCTGATACACTCAGCCATGCCGTGTTGGTGTTTAAAAAACCGTACGTTTTCCAAAGCCTGAAAATAGACATGATGCATTGTTTTATAAGTTGCAGCAGAGAAGCCAGTCAGAAGTATTTGTGTGTGTGCATATTTGTATCTTCCATCAAAGTGTACTTACCTATACACTTGCATACGCAAACACTTCTCAATGAATCTCCACGGTTACTCTATCCGTAACACCGGGCTATCTTTCTGTTCCAGGCACTAGACGCTATATCTCACTATTCTCTTTCAAACAATCTCCGCATTTATAAATTATGTCATGGAGACAGCGAAATATTGCCGCATTGGTATGAGCCCCAGAATGTGCTATTCATAGTATTTATTATGAGATACAAAGAGAGATAAATCTTATAGATATACACATGTGTGCATGTGTACTTATTCATATATATATACATACATATTTATATATATATATATATATATATATATATATATATATATATATATATATATATATATATATATATATATATATATATATATATATATATATATATAATCAAACACACACACGCACCCACACATATATCAATATATACAAGCATATCTCAAATTACGTCGGTTTTTGCTACCAATACTAGCGACATAACTCTAAAAACGACGTAATTCGATAAACATATACAATATAAATATTATTGAAATTCGTTCAAGAAAGACTTCCAGTCGCTATAATATGCTTTACTTTTCTAACATGTGAGTAAAAATTAATTAATATTAATGATAATGTTAAGAATTTTAAAAGAAATCTAAAATTTGAAAGAAGATAGTTGAGTCGACAGAAGTGGAAACTGGAGTACAAGCATGGATGAGAATAATTCCAATTCAAGCCATCGACTTTCGATGTGGATTAGGAACTAGTTTAATATGTTTTGAATGGATTTACGATTCTTGTCATTAAGAATAACTCCATAAGAATGAATCCCTTTACATTAAGTAAAACGTTCAGTATTAAGGTTACTCTACTCCAAAATGTCCAGTGATTTCTCCACTTCCTTTTCATGAAGCTCTATAAAATCTTCATATGTGAGCTGTTGCTTGTTGACAACAATTAATGTATGTAATTCCTCCTATCAACATTTTCTTGGATTCTTTTCAGAACGCCATCGTTTCTTTCTTTACTTAAGAAAATGTCGAAACACTTGTCATTGTCATACTGGGAGCACTGTTTCTTTCAAACGTCATTCTTATAGCTTTCTGATACACTCAGTCATGCCGTGTTGGTGTTTAAAATATCGTACATTTTCCAAAGCCTGAAAATAGACATGATGCATTGTTTTATAGGTTGCAGCAGAGAAGCCAGTCAGAAGTTTTGTATACGAGGATAATATTAGAATGATAGTCATCGACGTTTGCGGTTGGTCAGAAGCGTTGTGTAAAAGAATATTTTCGCTTCTTTATTGTTAGAACTAAATATTTGTAAAACAAATCTTACAATATGTCGACCGTCACCCGGACCTTGGTATTTGACATCCATAATCCTGGTAGCGATATTTTGGAGATGTTCTTAAATGCTCTTGAATTTTTTCCCATAATAAATTAAGAAATACTTTAACTTGTAATTTCCTGATAAATTGCATCTCCACATAGTATTGAGATAAATTTTATAGACTTGAAACAAGGTACAGACTTTCTCCTCTTTAGCTTTGATTGACCAGTCTCATATATATAGACAATTTGCTAGTGGACAAAACTATGATTTTCGTCAATGCTGCAGTAACTCGGCCTTTGCTACGGTGACCTCTGATGTATTTCTACGTTGAACTTTTACGTAATGAAAATCGTGTCGTCGATTGAATCATATAAACGATCCTCAACTTGCTTCGAAATATTCTGGCAGGTCATCAGACTCCCTAGTTGTAAGTTAATGACATAGTCTAGAATTTCTTACAAAAAAAAAATAATACCTCATACTAAGACTAATAAACTTCCATACTAAGACAAATAAAATTAAGTACTGCAAAAAATTCAATGTAAAGTGGGCAAGTAGTATCTCATGCATATGTGTTTTATCATCCGGCCCTCTCCAACTTGAAAATGGTATGATGCGGCCTTAGTTGACGAAAAGTTGTCCATCCCTGTTCGACGTGTTCACTTAAAAGTATTTGTCTATACCTCGGGAAGCGGATCACTTCCCTATGTAGTGTGATTCTCCATCTAAGTGACATGCTTTTCTGTTCTAAATAGTTGTGTCCACGACCTGAACAAGTTATAGCATAAATTAAATTCTTTGATGCACAAGTGAAGTTCGTCTTTATGGCGAACCTCTTTCCTTCGTTGAATCGGAATTCCGTGCCTTCCAGTAGGTTGTAGCATGTTCCACAGTTTGGATAACCACATTTTTTAACCATTGGTTTCGTGGTTGTTGTGTAAAGCTTTGCATTTTTCATTAGTCTTTTCTGCGATTTGGGTTGGTTTTTACATAGCTTTTTTTACATTCAGCGAGTTGAGTTGCTTTTTACACACGAGCAAGATAATTAATGAAGCCTGCAAACAATCAGCAGGCAAATACATAAATATCCTAGCGCCAGAAAATTTAAAGTTATAACCCATTATAGCTGGCCCAGCATCTGAAACCCACCGCCTAAGCAACTAGATATCCCATTGAAAACCTTGCTGAAATACATCAAATATTTCTTTAGAGACGATAAAGATATGCTTAAGCTCCTGCGAAAAACAACTAATGAAGAGACATTTTTGTTTTCTTTCGATGTTATTAATCTTTACACCAATACCTCACATGACTATGGAATATAAACAATAGAATTCTGGCTGTTAAAGTACCCGAAGAACTTCCAGAATGCATATGTGTGTTTGCGCAATATAGATAACATTACAGTGAAAATATTTGCGTGGATATATATCAGGTTATTGGGATGTTCAACGAATGGAATTCCTTATACAGAAGGTCGGTGAGCCTAGATAAGCAATGCCAAATCTTCTAGTATAGACAGGAGGCATACGAACTTTTGGAAAATATGAACTATGGAAAACATAGTTCGCTCAAAATTAGATCGCAGCGTCCTATTGTAATCGACGGAAGAAGTGAAAAAAGTTGACCTTTTCTTGGAAGGGCGATAGGGTGGTTGTCCACAGTAAATAGGATGCGCCTTGTAAGACTCTGGACGCGCGGCCTGGAGTGAGTTGCGTATTACCTGTATCTACAAAACCACATACATTTCGCATTTCACTCAACATATTTTCTTCCATACACTTTTGCATATACTTGCAAGCACTCTCAGTCGTCTCCTTTATTTTATACAAATGCATCTTCACACTTGCAACTCAAACTTTCCCACTCACATACTTGCATACTTCCTGACCGCTACGTTTTACTTAACAACTGTATTTCAGAACATCTTTGCACACCACTCACGTACACAGATTCATACATACACACGCACCTACTCGTACCCAAATGTTCTTCCTTGTCTAACTTATACTGCTTTCTCTTCAATCTTCTTTATAAAGGGTTTCATTTCCCTAAGTCATATTTCCCACCACCTGATTGTTCTATCTGTTCAAAGCCACATATTCGCACTAAACTCTGTGGTTTGTCAATTTTCCTCTCGCAGCAGATTGAAAACTTTCGCCATTTTGTAATCTCAGCATGTTAAGTTTTTCAGGGCTTTCTCTTTTTCTCCTTTTCCGTTATAAACGATTTACTATCCGCTGCATGCTTATAGATCAATCGGTTACCCTTCTAACTGCAACACTGTACGCTTTGTTTTCATCTGCTCCTCACCATAATATGGATATTTCTGTTCCAGCCGGAATTTGCACTTGAGCACTACACTGGACATTATACAGCCATTGCATTTTAGTTATTTATATAATTTTATCATTTTTCGTCAAGTTTTCTCATACGTTTATCTTATTCTCCTCTCTTTTCTCTTTCTCCTTGAACTCATTTCAACATTTTTTCAACTTTTTCGTTTCTCTCTGTTGCGAAATTGTTTTCTTTTATTCTTCCTTTCGTTTATACGCTTTGTTTTGAATTTTGTACGTTCTTTTGACGCCTCCCTCGTATCTCAGTTACTTTCTTCTTTCTCAGAGCCTCTTTCTTTTCTGGTGTTGTATTCTACACTCTTTTACTTCTCTTGTTTCATAGGTTTCTTTTATATTTGAGCACATGACACCCATAACCGTACATACCCTTATATATATCATACACTGATACTTCTCGTCTTACAATTTCCAACACAATCCCGCCCATTGAAACCTACTTAATCTTACGATTTCCTCGCCCACGTTTAATGTTTATACACAAATATCACTGTCCAGTAAACCAGATCACCATAATCCCATATATACAGGCGCCAACAATGATACATTATTACCAGAAAATATATGAAGCCATCTTCATTTTGCCCACCACAAGTTACAGACTCCTACATACATGTCATTATACCTATCTTAACTCCTCGTGTAGAACCACAGTCCCACCTAGTCCCTAATCCCTCCATCAATTTTCACCTGCTTAATCGCCTCTTCATTTTGCTTTTGTTCATTGCCTTCACAGTATCTCTTTTATGGACGCAAATGAGGGAATAATATATATATATATATATATATATATATATATATATATATATATATATATATATATATATATATATATATATATATATATATATATATATATATATATACATATGTATACCTATAAGGAGTGCAACACATACAAATAACAGGAAAGATGATACATCAATGATGAATTTGAATTGAAGGATCGAAATGGAAAATAAAACACACAGTGAAAATCTCGTCTCATCATATTGGCAACTTCAGGGTTAATAGGAGAATGAATGTTCAGTGTAAACTGTTATTCAAAAGTTTTCGAAAATACAACCCATACAAGTTTTTGTATTCTTACAAGCAGTTGATTCTATGAGACAGACAGAACGGAGTTTCAAACCTCGACAACAAAACAACTGCTCCAAAAGGAACTTAGTTTAGCAAACCATATGTAACCGTCACCAGCAGTGACTTATGTATGATAATCACCACCATCGCTTGACAATCGGTGTTGGTGTGTTTACCAACATATCGGTATTGATGCAATGTTATCGACTAAACGCTTCAAGGTGGTGCCCTCACATGCTTTCAATCCAGTGACTTAAACAATTGAATTGTTTGATAACAGTATTAAAGGTTTACAACTATGTGAAGCACATGGTAATGGTGTCAATAAGACCCAAATGTATCAGGTAATGCTGAGTAAGTGCTATCGATGGTTCATGATAACATAGGCAATTTACACAAATATATTCATCTAGGAATGTTTCCATGAGAAGCGTACGCTCCAATACTCTTCCTCATATAAACAGATGTACACGACAACACATCTGAAACTTTCATTGTTTGCGTTTACTTCCTTCAGTTTCGTAAAGGAGATCTGACCGTTTTTCTAGCTGTGAACTGTATGATATCGAATGCTACATAATAATATTTTAATCTATTTCCGATTGATATAGTATACTTGTAAATGACGGACATTTTTATAAATGTTTATTTTGAAAATGAATTTTAAGCAAGTAATTTCTGGAACAGTGCATCTCGAAGCACATAAAGCTATAAATAATAGTACATAAATAATTGGGGAAAGCTAATACTTATATGCAGTTTTCTATCCAAAAATAGTGCTTGGCTTTCAAACCAATATTTATATGCTAATATGTATATCCACATGGGCTTCAAGAGTCGTTTTTCTAGAATAGAAACGAATTATTTCACGCTCACCCGAAGGTTTATAAATTTTCTCATATTAATACTATAACTCAGATTTGAAAATATATTTCAAACGCAACGAGAAATTGAAGAGGGATCCTCAAGATTCAACGCATAAAAATCAACCTCTTCATCCTGCATCTGGAGAGGATTCCTTTGTTTCATCACAAATTCAGAAATTTCGGAAATGCAGACATCATTTTGTTTACAAGAAGCTACATAACGCAGTTATGAGACCAATGATGCATAGCTGAAATTATTAGTTTTCGTGTTATTATTTTAAATCGTTATTTTACCAAGTAAGTTACTCTGATGATAACTTAAATTTCATTACCAGACATATAGTCATAATTTTCTTTTGCGAATTGAATAATAACTCTCTAACGATTGGCATACTTCAATAATTTCTGGTTTCTTGCATTAAGAGAAGTAAAAAAAATAAATAAATGACATGAAAATTGGAAATGTTTTCGTTATCCTGCTAAAGTTTTTAGACATATATACTCCAATTAAAGCAATGTTTTAGTAAACCTTGCGTCTAAGTGTAGACGCGCAATAAGTTTTTATGTCTCCTCTTTATTCTTCCCAATATATAGATTACAAGTAGTTTCATTTAAAACTCTGACAAACATTACCAAGGAGATTGTAGACAAAATGACATTTATTGTGTTTAGTTTGCTATGAAAGCCAAACCAGAAAACTGAACTGATCAATAAAAGCATTAATCTGTTCGAAATAAATAGAACACATAGATAATGATAATGTACATGATTATGTTTCTCTTATCGTGTTGATGATGGTGGTTATGATGATAATGATGATGATAAGATGATGATGATGATGATGATGATGATGATGATGATGATGAGGAGGAGGAGGAGGAGGAGGAGGAGGAGGAGGTGGTGGAGGAGGAGGAGAAAGAGGGGAAGAACTTAGAAAAATCTTGTGATTTCATTCAATTATACTATTGGTCTCGCAAATCATATTATATATTATAAGCTAACGTATCGTTAACCGTTTGGATTTATGCCTCTTTTTGGTGAAATTACCGAAGCAAACGGTGATTGGCACTTTTTTTAATATTTCGAATTAGCAAAATCTAGAAATATTTTTTGTTCCTGGAATTCAACCATTTTGCATAAACCTTACAGTAGTATTCTGACTTTTATAAGTTAAGTATTCATATATAGGATACAATATAATTTAATTGTGAGAGAAACTTACTTTATATGAAAATTCTTACATACTGGACTTATATTCCTATTCTTTCAATATCTAAAGGAAAAAGAGAATGATTGTATAAGGTGATTTGAAGAATATATTTCTCATCATCTGGTATTGTATACTGTCTAACCAAGCAAATTTGACTATTCTCCATTACTCGTTTCACTATATAAATATTAAAGCGATGATTGTTTTTTGCAATAATTAATTATCAATCGATTTCATTCCACTTCATCGTGCAGCGGACGCTTCTAATGAATATATGTATATATATGTATATATATATATATATATATATATATATACACTTGTAGCATTTTACAAAACGATGAATATTAAGCAGGCACCGCATTTAATAAACGTATAGAAATAACGAATGCAAATTGTGAATTGCACAAAAGAATGATTAGCTTTAAAAGAATGATTTCCTTAAAATTAGAACTTCTTATTTAACTTTTCAAAATCTTAGTAATGATAAACACAATATCTTTGTTCTTCTTCTGCATTTAATTAACTAGATGCATGTTTGTAAGGCTAGGAGCTAAACCAAATTATATTTTACAGAGAATAAATAGTAAATATACAGATAATCAATCTGGATTTTTTTTTCTCGCATATGAATTAGTTCATTTGTTGCAGAAACTTAGCTGATATTTTGTGAGGTACAAATTAATCGCATATATTCCATTGCGTTCGATTGACTGAAATCTAGCACGACACAAATCATTTCTAAGTTTGCTAATATAAAGTGATTTAACGCTAGACATGTGGATTGCTATCAAAACTCTGATGATTATAATGCTTTACTAAAATATCATCCAATTTCACTATTGAACGGAATGTAATGATAATAATCATTTGTATGTACACAACGTTTGTTCTCCTCTACAAGTTGCTGCGATTTTCTAACGTTTTCAATATAATTTTAACTGCATAAATTCTATATCTTATTTTGTTCTAAATTATAGTAGAATTTTTGTTTCTGCCTTATCATTATTATACAACAAAATAAAGTAAATATTTCTTTATTAAATGAAATGATCATTTCTGTGTTCTCCATGTGAATAAATACGAACATAGTAAAAAGTTTTCATTTCACTGAACATTAATTTGCCACTTATATACAGGACAGTTGCATGCTGGTTTATGTACACATTTCAAACTGTAATATTGCACGAACATTCTATAGCTTGTTATATCTGATAGGCTTAATTATGTAGGCACAACAATCAGCATTGAAAGTAAGACGCATATTGCTAGAAATATATTACTCCTCGAAACAAGAATGCTTATAGAGAAAAAATATAGCTATATACTTCATGAGGAAGATAGGACAAAGTGATGTAATTATATATCACACCATAAATATTCTTCATAATGACAATAAAGTTACCAAACCGATTTGTAGATAGGAATGCGTAGCATACTGGAGATGAATTGATTAGCGAGCACGAAATTAATGAATTGATTGCCGAACTTTATTAACTGTAGTATATGAAGTGTTAACTTTCAACTTGTTTTATAACGTGCTGGTGTATAGAATAGGAAAAGTAATACTGCACATTTCCAGTAATACCGTATAGGGAGTCGTGTGGTATTACTCTATAACCAGAGCAACCCCAATGCAGTGAAAACATGTGGATTTGAAAATCCGGATCTTGTTTTAAATTCATTATGTTTAGAGTTGCATTATCATTCATTTTTGAAGACGATGATAATATTTTTTTCAGTAAACTCCTTTGTTTCACTCTCAAATTTACTTTAAAAATATTTTTTTACATTTATAAATGACCTTTTAATCCCGTGAAGGTAAAAGAAGGACCTTCTTTACTTGAATAGAGTTTTGTGACTTCACGAAAGATATTATTAAATGTTTTATGGTATTTTACCACAACACCAAAAATCAAACGACGGAAGTAAATGTGGGTAAATATTTTGTAGCTTAACCTTCAACTTCCAAAGTGATTCTAGTTCAAATTTGGTCCCCATAAAATATCGTCTATCAGTACATGTCTGATTTTATTTACCTTATAATACATTATCATGTAATTTAGATGTTGACGGATGCGGCTAAATGGGATAAGTGCAAATCTGAAGGTTGTGATGGGATTTTAAAAAATTCTGAACGCGTTCTCAAGATAATATATGATAATATATGATAATATAATTTCTGAGTAATCTTCACTTAACATGAAACAATATAGGGTGTTTTATAAACCAATGACTTATGCGTACTGATTAGATTCATGCAACACGCAATAACTATGAATTAACATGAAGGACGCTTTAGCAAAATAGAAAAAGAGAATAACATTCTGTCAAATTATGATATACTCCATCCCGTCAAATTTTAATCTAGTTTCTAAACAAATTTTAAATGCCCTTTCTTTCACTGATAAAGAATGCCCAATGAAGTACGGTTGGTACTTTTATCTCCCTCTTCAAATCTCTCTCTATATACGTCCACGCACAAGCTCATACACACACACACACACACACACACACACACACACACACACTCACATATATATTTGTTTACGAGTGATGGGAGAGTCAGTGGACCTAAAATGTATACATTATACTATTGTATCCCTTTGGATTACGTACATTTACGCCAATTTCGATATAAAACGAGAGCAAGGATTCGACATAAGAAAAGAAAGACTGAAATAAAATGTTTCAGTATCCACGCTAGCTAGTGAGACGTAAATAGTCGAAAATTATAGAAAAAAAAAGAGATAAAATAAAAAGAATCTTGAAGTGCGAAATCACTTCTTGTGAAAAATATCCCAGCTCATATACGCTGCTTCAATGTATGACATAATATCAAAGCTTATAAAAGTCGGCGTGTTGGCAGAAATGTTACAAAGCCGGGCGAAATGCTTAGAGGTGTTTCATCTGTCTTTATGTTCGGAGTTCAAATTCCGCAGAAGTCGGTTTTGCCTTTCATCTTTTCGGGGTTGACAAATTAAGTACCAGTTGCGTACTGGGGATAATCTAATTAACTGGCCCCTTCCCATAAAATTTCGGGCCTTGTGTCTAGAGTAGAAAAGAATATAAAAGCTAACAAGAGTATGTTGAAAACTAAAGTACCTAAGTCGGGCAAGTGATATGAATACGATACCACAGTTTTCCGAACGGATATGAACAGGCAACTTTCTGGGAAAGAGACATCAATATATCTTGACACTAACGATATCTAACCGTAGTAACACGAGGCTATGTACATCGTATGTTTATACATGCATACATACATTCATACAGTAACACACGCCACACAGGCATATATGTGTGTGTGTGTGTGTGTGTGTGTGTGTGTGGAGGTACAATGGCCTAGTGGTTAGAGGAGCGGACTCGCGACCGTGGGATCGCGATTTCGATTCCCAGACCGGGCGTTTTGAGTGTTTATTGAGCGGAAACACCTAAAATTCCACGAGTCTCCAGCAGTACTCTTTTACCACGACTTTCTCTCACTTTTTCTTCCTGTTTCTGTTGTACCGGTGTCTCAAAGGGCCAGCCTTGTCAGACATTTTTTCACTCTGAAACTCCCCAAGAACTACGTTAAGGGTACATGTATCTCTGGAATGCTTAGTTACTTGCACGTTAAATTCACGAGCAGGCTGTTCCGTTGATCGGACCAACTGGAACCCACGTCGTAACCGACAGAGTGACACACACACACACACACACCCACACACACACACACACACACACACACACACATATATATATATATATATATATATATATATATATATATATAATCATAAATACATAGTGTCTAAATTAACGTGAGTTATATAGACATTAGCAAATTTATTACAATATTTAGCTGAAGATCAGAATGGGGTTTGTCATGCTCTTAACTGTGAAACGTCGTACTAAATTAACTAAAGGCAAGTAGTTTTTTTTTACTCTTCTCTTCTGTTTTTTGTTCTGTGTGTACCATGAATATCGCTATCAATTTAGAGAAAAGTTTGTAGTTTTGGAATCAGTAGTTCTTTGGCTGCTATTTCTGAATTCTGAGTATGTTGGAGAAGCAGGGTTCTGCTAATCCCTATATATTTATGATTATAAATGGTTCTACCGATAAGGTTTTTTTCATACTGAGCTACCCGGCAAAATTGTTAATTATTAATTTTATTACTAATTGACGATTCCCCTCCCTGTATCTCTCTCTCTCTCTCTCTATATATATATATATATATACACACACACACACACACACACACACATATATATATATATATACATATATATATATATATATATATATATATATATATATATATATATATATATATATATATATATATATATATATATATATATATATATATATATATATATATATATATATATATATATATATATATTATAAGGTTTTTAAACTTTTAAATTTTCATATTCAAAAGAAAGGTAACCACTCCTGAAGAAGTGCCACATGTCTAAATCCAATGGACCAGTCACTGGATAAGTTTGGCACAGAAATGTTAACATAGAGTGGTGAATAAATCGATATATCGAATTTGAAGTCTCTGTCTCTTTTGAATATGAAAATTTAAAAGTTTAAAAACCTTATAATATAAATATAAACTGTGAGAACGACCCTTAAGGAATCTAGTTAATGATCTCCTAAGGTAAGTTATTATGCTATATTGGTAACGGTTGCTACATCTTCTGGAAAAATTATTATATATATATATATATATATATATATATATATATATATATATATATATATATATATATATATATATATATATATATATATACATATACATATATATATATACGTCACACAAAATGAATTCAAGTAATGCAGTAGTACTCATAAAAAAACGTCCTCAGCTCATCATTCTACAAAAGATATAAAGCATATAAAATTACAACAGAAAAGTAGTTTATTTATTATTATATATAATGATATAAATTATTTACATATTTAAAGTTACGAAACAATTTCAAACGTTCTGCCACCTATCCCGACTGTGAGATGCACATATTTTGGAGTGGTTTACTTCTCGTCAGTTACAGAAACCAAATGGTAGCACTGAAGAGGAGATAACCCCTCTGAAATGCGTGCATCTTACAGTCTGGATATGTGGCGCTGCAAGCTGATTTAGATGCATTTGTACCATCTGTTTACCTCGGGAAATGTTCTCCTTGACAAAATACAGTGAATGGCTTGTTTACAAGTCCCAACGTGCCACTGGTGGTAATATTGCATTTGAACTGGTAATAAAAGAATGTTGTGTGTTCTCTATATAGCATACACAATTAATTCTTTTGTAGGATTACCAGTAATGTTGTAGAACAATGACAGAAAGATCTTTAGCTTCATTGAAAATCGTATAACTTTTCTCACTAGAAAATCTATAAGGAGAAGCGAAGTTTAAAGATTAAATAACAATGTTATATAACACATTGATATTACTTATATGATTATCACCACCTTACAACTAATGTATTTACACACTTTAGCGAACGGCATATAATTTTAATTTCATTTACACCTCAGTATCTCACCACTCTACTGTTCTGTGCGCTCGATAACTTAATATTCATGAGTTACTAAGGCCACTTACACCATTTGTTTGTGAACTTGCTAGAGCCACGTATATTTTCACAATACTTACTGACCAGTTGCTGATACATGCTAGAAAATATGTGACACAAACTGAACTATATTATTCTGATAAATTGCTCCTGCATCGAATAAACTTTCGAACATTATACAGAAAAAACAGGAACAGGCTGTAAGTAAGAAAACGCTTTGCTATAACTTGCAATCGATATCAGGTCAGAAACTTGGCTCAATCCAAATTTATATTATTTATATGTATTTCTAATTAACGAAACCACTATAACTGTCTTTGTGTTCTGCAAACAATGTCGCGTTGTAAATGGATCCGTATAATTATAAAGAAAGCAACATAAATAAAATTCTATATAAATTAAAGTGTATTTTCTGTTTACTTGCATAGATATTATTTCAAAATATAGATTTGTTTGAATATCTAAGAGCAATTATTGTGAAAGAAAATTACAATTGATACAAAGTATATTTCTATAACTAGTCTTCATTTTGAAAGTATTTATCAAATTAAGAATAGCATTAAAAGTACTTAATCTGAGAACGAGTGTTTTCTGTCAATAATCTTTCTATTCTACCCGGTGAAATCTTTTAAAATATAAAAGATACGATCGACAAATCATTCATTTTAATCCGTCTTATGATTGAGATAAATTAATAAACGCTTGTACTGATACGTAGAGTGTGAAGAAAATATTGGTCGTAGATCTGTCTTTCCCGTTAAGTACATGTACCAAAATAATTTACGAAGCTGATCATTGACAAACGTCTAACTTGTGCAATGTTACACACATCTACATAAGTCATTTCAGGCAAACTCTAATCATACCATTATGTTAAATAACGAAATTCCAAAACTACCAATTCACAATTCACCTTTTTTCATTGATTTAATTGTAATTCTTAAAACGAACATGTATGTCCCAAACACTACATATATCAAAAACTGCAATCATCAAAATGCACTGATTTAAAATATAATAGCTCCATTCTCATATACATATAGTTTAACAATCAATAAAATGTAATTGTTATATATTGTCGTACGACAGCTATAATTCGTTCGTAGATATATGCCTGGAATAAACTAAGTTAACCCCATTGATCAACACATCTTATATTAGCCTGTCAGTTTTAGGGGACCAAGATTTAAGCAACACCACCCAAAGCATTTAATCTGAATTGGGACTTCTGATACCAATTAATCCTGATTATAATTAATATCTGAAATTGTTTCTATATTCATCATTTAACGTGCTATTATGTAATCTTTATTAATAACGCGC
>NC_142935.1:34935503-34938003 GCF_046866305.1 Octopus bimaculoides
GACATGTATAGTCTTTAACATAGTCAACGGACAGAATAACTCTAGTGGAATATTATATTGATGAAATTTCAAATTAACATACGCACCCTATATATATATATATATATATATATATATATATCTATATATATATATATATATATATATATATATATATATATATATATATATATATATATATATATATATATATATATATATATATATATATATATATATATATATATATACATATATATATATATATATATATATATATATATATATATATATATATATATATATATATATATATATATATATATATATAGGGTGCGTAAGATAATTGAGGACATAATTATGCTTATAAAAGAAAACAGATGTATGATAACAGATAATAACTTAATTTATCAAAGAATGGTATGAGGATAAAAAAATAATCCTTGTTTTCCATAACGTTATTCAATTAATCCACCTTCAGCTTCAACAACTATTTCTATGTGAGATCTAAATCATATACACGCGAATCAAGTGGTTCTGTTTCACTTTGGACATTACTTTGACTATGGCAGCTTTCTAAGAATGTTTGTTGTTACGGGCGTGTTCATTGACATCTTTCTCAACAACGCTCCCCATGCAATAGTCCAATAAATTGAAATCTGGGCAATTAGGAGATCAAATGTTAGAGGTTATCTAATCATCAAAATTTTCAAACATGTATTCCTGTGTTACTAGAGCCATGTTTGGTAATACAGAGTCTTACGGAAACACATATGCCCTTCCATTGCATACAATGTCTATCCAGGGCTTAATAATTATTCCCAGGATATCAATGTAGGTGGCAGATTTAACAGTAAGATCTTGTGAAAAGAAGTAAGGACTCATCACATGTCTTTCATTGCTGACAACCCCTAAAACCATTTAACTTTTTTATGGAGGTCGAAAATATGTGATTCTGAAACATATATTCCACATTGAGTCAGAACCATATTTACAATACGATTTTACAGTTTTATATCTATTTGTAAACATTTTTCTTTTTTTTTTTCCTTTTTTGTCGTTTACGAATTCTGCATCACAGTATTTATTTTTTATATTACTATAAATATGTTTTTTTTTCCATTTCCATGTTGATATGTATACTCCTCTAATAACTCGATAGATCATTTCATACTCCTACAACTGATGCATATCTTCCCAATAAAATTCCTTTGGTATCAGTATCACCATCTATCAGGACCTTTCTTTGTTGAGAAGCGTATGATACACTTTCAGTTTTCCTTGATGGTTATACGCTTTCTCAGAATTATATCATTAAAATTCTCACTAACAGAATTCTGTTTTATTCTCGATCTGATGCACCTAGTCTGTGCAGTAATCAATATTTCATATTGGTGATTTTTTTTTATTATTTCCTCATTTCATTCTAAACTATATATTCTTTCACACATATATAATTTATATAATGATATTAAGTAGAGTAGAAGGGTAGATGTTAGTAGAGTGAGGGAGTGTTTATCCAACATCTTATTCTATATACTTTAGAGTTTATTTTTCTTTTAGATGTTACATCAAAGGATGGCTGAGCTTTTCACTCTGTGAATGTTAGCAGATGGTTGAGTAATTAGTCGACGAAGCATCAAAACTGGATACTATTTTATAGAATATAAGTTACAATGAATCTAAATTTACCCAAAGCAACTGAAGTTATATATACAACATGGTGTTAACAAGACATTTTATCTGAGCCATGAAAAATTACCAAAAGTCTTTACGTATTAATGGTTTACAATACAATTAGAACGCCTCGGTCAATTAGGAAGCTCGCAATACGTCTGCAGCAAACAAACCATTCTTATTGTTTTCTATGCCTGAGTTTAACATATAAAGAACTTCTTTCTGGCTGGGATATGTTGACCGAATATTATCACTTCTGTGATGAGTTCAAATATTATCCAGGTCCATTGTAAATAACTTATCAATAGAGTTTGATATGGAATGACAAGTAATATTCGTTATTATGAGAGATGTATAGCGAATGCATTTGAATTTGTATAGAAACAAATACGAGATTCCTATGTGAAATTATCAGCTTCATAATATGCAACGTCAATTCCATTTTAGTTAACGGTGCAGATGAGACTCGCAGGAACTGGGTAGAATAATAGGTTAGTTCATAATATAATATCTAGCACAAATAGTAGATATATTTTCACTAAGTTAATTGATGCCTGCACCCTTCAATTCACAAGCAGTTGCAACAAAATGAGTACAATCAAGGCCACACAAGCAATAACATCAACACATTCTATTATCATTAGAAAAGATGCCTTGACCGGAACTGCATGATCATCAAGCCACAGCTTGCATGGCAGCAATATAGTTCAAGAAGACAACTGCCTAAAGTATCTCGACACTAAAGTGGTAATCGCATTTTTATATTAGACAAAATCTGTGCGGCAACATAATCGACAATACCATAAACATTCGTTGTCATAAAGTGATTTTTGCTAATAGGAGA